>NC_056749.1:554637906-554777906 GCF_019279795.1 Protopterus annectens | reverse complement strand
AATTATTTGGTAGGGGTTATTGATTACAGATTGGAAAAAAAATTCCTTTTTCATGTTTTGAGCTATTGTTTTTGGGTATGTGTGTTGTCAGTGAAATGAATATTCATCATGTTGTGGTCAATCTTTTGTGTGTTGTCCATTTTTCATCAAACATTCTGGGTGTAGGTGTGTGTTTCTGTGTGTGTAGGTATGTATGTATGTGTGTGTATCTATATATATATATATATATATATATATGTGTGTGTATGTGTGTATATATATATATATATATATATATATATATATATATATATATATATATATATAAAGAGAGAGAGAGCAGTTTATTGCATTAAACAAATTGTTTGCTGGTACAGAAGGTCAAGTGGTGAGATAGCTTAAGTGAGCATATGTTGAAGTGATGAATATTGAATGTTGTGCAAGTTAGATGAAGGTAGTAATGCCAAAGCATATGTTTATAACAAAAGTTTTGGGATTTGGACTTGGTTTGTGTACATGTGTGTATGTGTGTGTGTGTGTGTGTGCATGCACTTGCAAGTTACAGTAAGGACATATATGTATGTGTGTACCTATGCCCTTTTGTCTTATGTGTAGGGTTAGGTTTAGAGTTAGTAGCATAAGTAAGGTGTTACGAGGTTAGATAAAATAAATGAACATGAGCAGTTTACAGCAGCAAGATTAATGGGATGTTCTGGGGACAATGGAAGAAATCAGAATACAGGAAAAAGCATGACATTTTGAGAACATTGGCAACACCTTATTGACAGTGGCTTGCAGCTATGACTGGACTCTGTAGCTATGACATAAACCCTTGATCATTTTCCACACTGCTACATTGTGTTTATAATGTGTCTGCTGTAAAATAAAGGTCAAGCCCAGAATACATTAGCCAATCAAAAGCGAAAATAGTTAAAGGTTAGGTACTATGGACCAAACGTGGATACTTTGTTAGGTGACATCTTTGGAGTTAACCTCACAGGATATCATACCTTTGATGGACAATGTTGTGAAGGTAATCCTTCCCCCTCCCATAATGACTAAATTCACCAGCTTCAAAGTACATTAACAAATAGCCTAACACTCGATAGGATCTACTTGCCTACATGTACAAATGACAGAAAATAGTTTATCTGATGTTGTTAATCTTCTTCCCATGCATCACTGATGGGTTCGGTTCTGAAGGCTCGGAAACAAGTCGTCCTAATACCAAGCTCATGTACACCAAAAACTCTTGAGCTAAGCTGCTACCCACAATGCCCATTTCCCTGTTACCCCAGATCTCATTTGCTGCATAGCCATATAGAAGTGTTTCATCAAGCTCTCCAGCTAAGTTTTGTATTTTATTGGTAATTGTGTATTTTTGAACTTTTTTATGTAACCTCTCTCTTTTTACCCTTATTTTATCTATCTAGCTCTACCCATTGGCTATTTCTTATACCATCGTTGGTACGCCTTCTCCTTACCCTTGTGGTATCGTTTGATACCATTGTTAGTACCTTCTTTCTATTTCTTCCTTCTTGCCTTTTAAGTCTAGTAGTATGTGTTTTTTGTGTGTATGGAAATGTCTGATAAAAAAGGGACTTCGGGGTTTAAACATTGCACCTCTTGCAATGGCAAACCCCCAAACAGCGAATCACAAGATGACTGTGTTTATTGTCTGGGGGTTACTCACCTCTCTGTTAAACCTCCTTGCCAGATTTGTCTACGTTTTTGTCAGTGGACACTGAATGTAAGAAAAAAACAAATTGACTTTGAAAGCCCTTTTAGTTTCTCCTTTCTCAGAGGCCCTTTCTGTGTCGGAGGTTTCACCCCCTCCAATGAAGGACAAGAAATGTCCCCATTCAGATCCCTCTTCACTGGCTGGTCTCACAAACATAAGGCCCACAAATCTTCATCAGAGCATAGGATTGCTTCATCAACTATGACTACTGCTTCTGTTCTGAGATCTGCTCCAGTTACCACTTGGACCGAAGTCATAGACATTACGGAATTCCCTGACGGTGCCACCTCTGGCACGGACCTCTACTGCACCGGCCCTGCCCTCTATGTCAACTACGACTCCAGCCTTACTTCCCACAATAGCTATGGCACTGACTTTGTCTTTTAGCACACCAAAAGTGGTCTTGACCTACGCAATTCCCTTGGAACTGATAACTTCGACTGCAGGCTTTTTGCTCTCAGCCTTCTATCTCTTGGGTGACCCCACCTGCCGATGAGTTAGTCCAGTTCATTGTGCATGGAAGAACCCTGACACTATTGAGGACATTCCCCCGGACATCAGATAAGATTCTTTCCTCACCAGAGGAGCAGCCCCATTGGTCTAGAGGTTTGCCAGTTGACGCTATGGTGGTGGTGGCCACTCAAAAGGATCTAGCAGAAGAAAGTCCCACTGTTCAACCACACAACAGAGAGTCCCAAGCTGTGGACAGACTGGGGAAGTGAGTTTCTGCTTCAGCGACCTTTGCTGTCAGGTTCCTGAACTACTTGGCACATTTCATGAGACTCCAAAGAGATCTGATTACTGAACTTTCTGGAGCCCTCACAGGTCATGTTTCTGATGGAGCATGAGATAAGGTTGCCTCTCTTGAATCTCCCAATTTATCCATGAGGTTGCTCTCCCAAGCAACTGAAGGGACAGGCATAGTCATGAGGCATCATGCCTGTATGCACATCTGTGACCTCGCAGACTCCTTCAACTCCTCCTTTTTGAATGCCCCTATTGAACCAACTTTCTTATTTGATTCTAAAGTAAAGGACACACTAGCCAGGTGTGAGCAGGACAGAAAGACTTTGTCTGCCATTGGCCTATGTTTTTCCAAGCTCCAACGTTCTTTTTCCAGGAACCAGAGGAGTGAGAAAATATGGCACAAGCAATCTCAAGGTCCTTTCCGTGTGGTGAGGATTCCTCTACAGGCAGAGGGGATTCCAATAGTGGAAGACACCCCTTGAAACCAAGACTCCAGAGATTCTTTCTCCAGGCAGTCATCTCAATGCTCCTGAAGCATTGCATGATTGCTTTCCTCTGGAAGCAGTCAAGGCTCATTTTTCTCTGCACCAAACTGCCTGGTGCTTCATTACAAAAGATCAGTGGTGGTGAGGAGAATAATCTGCAGAGGCTACTACAACCTTCTATCCTCCCATCGAAAACCTACAAAGAACCTTCCCGATGTTCGACCCAATCAAAGGGAAGAAGCGGCTTCAGAGATAAGAAAGTTGTGTCAAAAGAGAGTCATCCAACCAGTCCCTCCAGACCAATGTGGATCTGGTTTTTACTCAAGATTCTTTTTGGAGCCAAAAAAGACTGGGGACTGGAGACCATTCTGGATCTCAGCCATCTAAACAAATCAGTAGTTCAAACCAAATTCCGCATGGTCACTATTCAATCCATTCTCCCTTTTTTACGGGAGGATGTTTGGATGTGCTCGATAGACCTCCGGGATGCATATTACCACATCAAAATGGACAAATGCTCCAGGAGTCTCCTTCACTTCTGGTTAGGAGTCAATCATTACCAGTTCCGGAACCCTGCCATTTGGTTTTTTGATGGCCCCCAGAGTGTTCACAAAATGTCTAGCAGTGGTGACAGCTCATCTGAGACTTCAAGGATTCCAAGTGTGTCCATATTTAGACAATTTTCTCCTTTCTGCCCCCACCAAATGTCTTCTGACCATAGCTGTCTTTTACACACTCCCTAGGCATTACAGTACATTGGGAAAAATCCAATTTTCAACCTACCCAACAGCTGGAATTTATAGGGGCAGTTTTCAATACTCAAGCATGCCTGGTATCTTTAACAGCTCACATGCTCCAGAGATTAGATTACAAGTTCGGGTGATACTCTGTCAAAGAAAGGTGTCAGCAAGAAAAGTTCTTCAGGCTCTGGGGTCCATGGCTGCAGCCATTCCTAAAGTTCCTCTGGCAAGATTACACATGAGACTGTTACAATGGCTCCTATTGTCCCACTGATTGGCAAATCTCCACCCCCTAAACTCACAGATTCTCATTACCAACTCTTGCAAGCAAGATGTCCTCTGGTGGATGAGGCCAGACACAGAACTTTGGTGTCGCCCCTTTCAGACTCCTCAACCTAATGCCATGGTGACCATGGACACTTCCCTGATAGGGAGGGGGGGGGGGCATTTTCAAGGAAAGACTGTCCAAGGCACATGGTCGAGCTTAGAAGCCACCCTGCATATCAATGTTCTGGAGTTGAGAGCGGTGCTTTTGGTGTTGCAGGCATTACATCCACTCCTTCCATCGGGAACATTTGCAATTCAGTCAGACAATATGTCAGTAGTCTGGTACATAAACAAACAAGGAGGAACCAAATCCTACCCCCTGTGTTGAGAGGCCATGAGAATTTGGCACTGGACGATAGCTTCCGACCACTTTCTTATAGCAATGCATATCCCGGGTAGTTCCAACGTGATTGTGGACAGGCTGAGCAGATGCATCCTCCTTCCACATGAGTGGCCTCTCAATCCAAACGAGATGGCAGAAATTTTCAGCCAATGGGTCCAGCCTTGCTGCGATCTCTTCGCCTCCCCTTCGAACAACAAATGCAGCAGATTTTATGCCCTCTTTCCCCCAGAGGGGGAGTCCCTGAGAGATGCTCTGACTCATGATAGGCCCATGGGTCTCCTCTATGCTTATCCTCCAATTCCCTTGATACCCCTATTTTTAAAGAAAGCAATTTGGTTGAGATGCAAAGTGATCCTTATTGTCCCATTCTGGCCTCATCAATTCCCCTTCCTCTGGCCTCACCTGCTACAACCTCCATGGATCCTGGACACTCGTCCAGACTTAATTTCTCACCCCCCCAAGGGTTAACTCTCCCAAATCTGTCCACTCTCAAGCTGACAGCATGGTTTCTACACTTTTGTTAGTTGCCAGGCAGGAAACCCTTTCCTCACCTGTTCGCTATATCATTCTGGCCTCCCATAAGCCTTCCACCAGAAAACTTTACAGAGATAAATGGAAAAAGTTTGCTCTTTGGTCTAAACAACACATGCTAGACCCCTTCTCAGCTCCGGTCTCTGTTATACTTCAATACCTTTCTGAGTTTTTTGAGAATGGAGCATCAGCTTCTACCATACGAGTTCATTTAGCAGCTATTTCCAACTTTCATAACGGACTAAAGGGAACTCCACTTCTCTCCACCCACCTATGCAAGGCCTTTCTCAAAGGAGTGTTTCATAGCAGACATCGAATCAGACGTTCGTTAGAGGCATGGAATCTCTCCCTAGTATTGCATTCCCTCTCTTTACCCCCTTTTGAGCCTGCTGTAGAGTGTGACCTCAAATTCCTATCATGGAAACCTCTATTTTTGGTAGCTGTCACATTAGCTAGATGGATATCAGAATTACAGGCCTTATGCATCAAGAGTCTGTATTTAATTTTTCATAAAGACAGAGTATCACTATGTACTAATCCATCTTTTCTCCCTATAGTGATTTCTGATTTCTCTGTGAACCAATCCATTGAACTCCCAGTGTTTTTCCCAAACTATTCCAATAAAGGAGAATACTGTCTGCATTCATTGGACGTACATAGGCAACTACGTTTTTACTTAGGACTAAAGCTATCCACAAGTCAGATCAACTTTTCATTTCCTTCTCTGGTCCAAAAATTGGATTTGCTGTATCTAAAGTCACTTTATCAAAGTGGCTCAGAGACTGTATTGTTTTTTCATATTCACATACAAATGAGCCTAAACATCACAATGTCAAAGCACATTCAACTAGAGGTATAGCAACTTCTGTTGCTTTTCTCTCCTGAGCTTCTATGGATGACATTTGTGCAGCAGCAATTTGGGCTAATCCTCACACTTTTGTCAAACATTGCAAGTTCGATATGGTCTCCAGGGGAAGAATGGCCTTTGGCTCAATGATGCTCAGGAATGTTCTTCCATAAGGGCCACCCAGGTTTATCAGGTAGCTTGGCATTCTGCCCATTAGTGATGAATGGGAAGAAGATTAACAACATCAGGTAAAGGAGTTATGTCTTACCATAAAGTTCCATCTGTGTTGTTGATCTTCTTCCATTCATCACATCCCACCCTCCGTCCCCCACCAAAAGCTCCTGGTGGATCTTATGGATCCTTGTGGTGTTTCAGGGTTTTTGCACAGAAATGGCCTCTGCTTTTACTTCTGTATGTCCTATGCAAACTCGATCAGAGGTAACTGGAAGAAGGGTATTGTGGGTAGCAGTTTAACTTGGTTCCGAGGGCTTGGGACTGAAACCATCAATGATGAATGGAAGAAGCTCGACAACACAGATGGAACATGATGGTAAGACATAACTTCTTTATTTTGTCATTGTTAATTAACTTTTTTTCCTGTTTTTCCTTCTGCATTTTGTATAGTGTTTAATTCTTGTAATACAATATTCACATCTGCTTGGACAATCGCAGTCAGTCTCAAAGTATAACTTACCAGCCACATTATCCTAGTGCATAGGCTGACTGCCACTGAAAGTAAAGTTGAAAACATTAGTGTGGGTTAAAGGGACTTCCCTCCTGCACCTTCTAATGTAGGTGCTCTCCTGCATACCCTTGATCTATAATGATACTTTCTCTGTGATTATACCACCAAAGAAAACAGGAACAAAAATCCATATTATCTATGATGTTGTGACACTGAAGACAATATATTAAGATAGTGAGGTACAGGTATTAGTCACCACATAAGGGGTTGGGGGGCACAGACCCTGCAAAAATATTATAATTGAGATCTTTGTTCATTAAAAGATTTACACACGTTTACCATGCAGAGATAACATTGCTTCTAAAAGTTTAGGTATGATATTTGGCAAGTTGAAATAAACCTCAAAGTTCCTTACAGCCATTTATCAAAAAATATGATAAATTGCAGATTAAACTATTAGGATCGATGATCTTAATGAAACACAAAGTTCAGCTGTTTTTTTTTCTGTTTTTGAAAGTATTTTTTTCTGTAGATGCAGCTGTTAAAATGGTAACAATATAATACTGCTCTAGATTTAGTACACTTTATTTGTTTACTGTATGTATATATATTCAATATGTCTGTCTGTTTTTTTTTCCTAGTTATTTATTTATTTATTTTAGGATTTAAAATGGGATGCAGAAGTGAAATAACATGTTCTTTCCTTTTTTAATTTTTTTATTTTCGTACAGTAAGTATAGTACTTTGCATTTCACAGTAGGATTTCATGTATTGCAGCTTAAAACAAACTAGGCTTTCAGTAGCTATTGGGCTCTGTCTTCTGGACTTCAAAGTTCAGGTGCTTTGTATCACATCTTGTTTTTCTGCCAGAATGCCTGCTATACATTCTGCAGGTTTGTTGCTTTCCCTGACTGACATGACGGTATTTTGTATATTCTTCCAGTTTAATAAATCACAGCAATCAGGGTCAACAAATGCTTGATGTTCAATCAGTTGCAGCCAAGACTTCGGCTTGCACAACAGATGCTCTGTCACTCCACATGCATACTAAATTAATTTGAAATATCACATGCATAGTTAGATGAAGCATAATTTCTACATCCATTAATTGAATTTCTCCGGATATGCAATCATGCTTGTTTTAATTTTATTCAGTATGGTTATCATCTTCATTTAAAATTTCTTTTTCTTATTCCTTTTTTAATTGTTTTCTTCCCGGACTGACACTTTTCAATGCAAAATCATGACTGCTCTGCTCATTGATTTTATGTTTTTTTTCCATGTTAAAGGAGACAGCTCACTGTTTACAAATAAAAGTTCATCTAAAACAAGTTCCACATTATTATTTCCAATATGGTATAATCAAATCAATGTAGGAAAAAACTGAACAAGGCATATGTTTGTCTTATCACAACTGTTACACAAAATGAAAACAAGAGAAAAATTAGCTATTTGAGTCCCTGCCAGGGGATTCATAGAGACACTCTACACTTGTACACAAACCTTGCATGGCCAAGTGACACTGCATGGTAGTACATGGGGGGGGGGGTTAAATCAAGACATTTAACTCCAATGTGCACTCTAGGGGACATACATTAGTGAAGCAGGCACTCTGCAAATTGACCTAGCAATGTAGTAAAACTGTGCAAATAAATACAGCTATGCAGTTTAAATACATAAACAGAAGCACATGACACAATGCATACAGCAGCTATGCTCGACACTGTGCAGTCTTACTAACTTAGTTATTTAACACACTTACTTTTAAACTCCTCAGTAAAAGGTATTTCCCTCCTCGTGTCAAATGGTTAATTGTCCATGAACTTTCCTATATTATTCAGAGGAGAGGAGGCATTATATTCATTAGAAATCCTTTTGCCTAAGCCATCTGAGAGAAATAGTTCACTCAACTTATCTATGCACGCTGGAATAACATATCTCCAATAGTACTATTTTGTAGGATATCTATTGTAGAAACTATCAATGAAGTAAATGCTGAAAGAATATAAATGTTCTTTCTTCAAGGATACAGGTTAATGAGTATCTCTACTAACTATGGCTATATCCTTCTAACTAAATTATCACCGTTAATATTGTCACATGACATCTTGTACATAAATGCTTGATGCCTTATGTAAGGTGTTAATTACTCAATGTAGTTTTTAGAGAATTTTTATTAAAATCAATGTATTTATTTCGAAAGCAATGTTTTCATTGTGTGTTTCACTTGTTTATCTCAGTGCGTACAAGTATTGCTTTCTATGTTTTTTATGTTGTCTTGGATTATAGTCTTGATAGAGCTTGAACAAGGTTCCTGTGCCAGTTCTTTAACCTGCTTAACAAACTCAAGTAAATAAACAAATAAATACATTTTACAAGAACAGGAAAATTAACTTGGACTGATTTCACATATTTACATCTTAAGCAGTGCTTAAAACAAACAACTTCTACTTGCAGCACAAAGGAGGCTTAAAAATTATTTTTAAACAATGAAAGCATTACAAGTAATTTTTAAGCCTCCTTTGTGCTGTGAGTAGAAGTTGTTATTTTTGCATTTATACTTAGTTTTCTACACTGCAGCATGGTTGTTCTCATAAAGCAGTGCTTTTAGCAGCTTTGCTGGAAGTTTAGCCACCTTCCTTGGAAGGACAGAGCCAAGAGCAGTGCATAGCAAAGTACCTATATGATATTTGCAGTTGAACTGCTATGGTACCCACAATACAGTAGTCTGATGAATAAAAGTGGTTAACAGGAAAGTATAAAAATGGGGAAGGGCAAGCAGAAGGTCCTATAAATGGAGTGTAAAGTACGAGGATGAGTTTTTTTTCTTTCCCCAATGATGGAGCCCCATTTTTTCCTTATATGGAGAAAATGGAAGAGAGGGATGAAAAAAGGTGAAAGTAAATAGTAAAGGGGGTTAGCATGGTTTGTAGGGGAAGACAGATGTTCACAAAGTGAGACTGGGAAACATGGAAGTGACAGAGAGAAACAGAAGGTAGACACATGGTAATAGAGACAGTGGGCAATGCATAAGAGGAAGGGAACATACACGACTGGGGATGAGGTGAGTTAGAGTGGGTAGTGAGTCATCACCCAATCCAGAATCAAGGGATTTTACAGGGATCCTTCACCATGGGACTGATCAGGATGACCAGTGGTATGGGACACACCATTTTCTGATGGCACAACTGCAGAAGGCAGGTGGTCGATCAAATCTGCAATCTGCTCAAGGAGGATCGCCAACTAAGCCATATATGTGACCAGTGCTCACCAATCACAGTCTTTGCAACCTGATTCAGCTATGGCTGGACCACTCATGCAGTGCAGGCAGACAGTGTACCAGCTGGTGATGGAACAGAAACCTCCTCTGTTGAGGCACACCTTGAATAACCCTTATGCACCTAAACTACAGCACACGCAGGGGATGGACAAAGTGAAGGCACCTGCAAAGCAAATCCATTATCCGGATCTACATTAATGGGACAAAATGAGAAGCAAATCATAACAGAATGCTGCCTGATATGGAATAAAGATGTTTAACATGTATCAACACTTGCCAGGGGAGGGGGGACTAACCAGAGCTGTCTACAAGTTTTTATTCCTTTTTTAGAAGGTGGCACAACTTCTATCATATTCCACTCATGCTGTAAAAACATCATATCAGAGAAATAGGATACTTATAAGGTTACAATGCTAGAATGGATACCTGTGGAAAAAAGCAGATATAGGAAACAGTGTACCAGCTGGTGAAACAGCTGTGAAGGACGTCAAGCATAATTTTGCTCTCCTTCATGCATCATGTATGTGATCTATGGTAGGCACTAACAGAAGATATAATTCTCCTGAACATCCTGTAAAATTGGTGCGACTTTCATTATGAAAAAAAATGGTCATCTGTGGCATGTCTATAATGTTTTTCTGCATTATGGCTGCCCACATAGTAACATAATAGGAGTAGCCATCCTGGTCTCCAGCACGAGCAAATGGCCATGATCTGTCAGAGCCAAGCTAAGCAGTGCTGCAAAATAAATCATTGATGGACATGCATAATTGTATCCTGAATCTGACCACATACTACTCAAGGAAGTATAAACTTCATAATCTTACAGGCATATAGCCATTTTCTAGGTTATATTGCACAGATTTATAAAATATCTTGCTTATGTCGGCAGTAATATTAGGTGGTATAGCAATGAATCCACATGCAGTCTGATGAGAAACAAGGCTCTCTGAAATGGTGTGGTATGTTGTTTTTATCTATCTTCCTAATGATATGCATCCTTCTACTGGAATTCACATTGAAAAAGTTTAATCATATCAGTGTGTGTCTGTGACTATATACAGTGTTTGTAAATGGAATTGGTAATCATGATAACCAATCCTTGTACATGCTTTTCACCATTTCAGGAGTCTTATGACCTGTCTAGTGAATGTACTAACCCATGTTTTTGAGTACAGCAGTCATGGCTCCATGCATTCTTCTCCAAAATGCATAAAGGGTCATATTAATGGCTTTTACTAAGCTCACCTCACCTGTCAGCAACAGGGATGATTGTCTTATCTAAAACATATCTGTTAACAGAAGCATAGCTAGTGTCTGGAGAAAGGGTCAGCTTACCAGGGCACAAAGTGTTAGGGGCATCATTGCAGTACGAGAATTCATTTTTGTACTGGCATTTCTGCTGTGCCTCCAAAGATGTAGCAGGCTGTCTGCTACATTTGATAAGTGGAGTGTTAGATCAGAGAAAGTAGATTTTTTTGCTCCTCACTCTCACCTTAGAGTTGAGGGGCACCAGATCATCATGGGCAATAAATGAAACAGCTACAGCTCTGTCTGCTGGCATGTACTCCTGCTGCATATGTGCTCATAACTGTTCCTGTAGCTATAATATGGCATAAGCCCACAGTCAGTCATCCCTTTCAATACAGCACATTGTAAGCAGGTTACTCCTTTATCTGTAGCCAGAATTGTACTAAGTTGAATAATATGCAGTCTATACTCTTGTGTTGTATTTTCTCAGATTTCTAAATGTATGGAGGATGAGGTGAATTGCAGAGGCTGGATATTTTCAGCCTAGATGAAAATAATGTCCTCCGATAAGACTTATGGCACAGGGATAACACCTGTTGGGAAGAGGTACTGCTTAGTGCTTCCTTTTGGGAAGTAGTGCGAAGCAGCCTTTACGTGACTCAGTGGTTCATGACATAAATGCTGTGCAGAACTGTGCCACACTTTGTTGTAGTATGGTACGAGAGATAGAAACATACTGTGCAGTATCAAGACAAAGGTAAGATTCGTAAGAGCTAAGATGTCAGCCTCTGGGGCCATCTTTGACCCAACAAGATGACAGATCTAGTGTTGTTTCTTGTCTCCTTTAAGGAGAGGAATCTGGCTTTGTGAATACTTTCAGAGTAGAAGATACTAGCATTAGAGTGGACTCACATCTACTTAACCTTAGTGGTTGATGGACCAGGTTAGTACTTCCTGCACTAGATTTCTGTACTGCTGCAGGGCAATGGGCATTTTAGGTAACTATAGCAAGTGCTGGCTAGGTACTGTTGTAGTAACATCAGGTATCTGACCACATCAGAATGTCAGAAGAGGCGGTGGACTGTATAGCACATCTTGGTATATCTCGCATGGACAGTCTTTGGAGCATTGTTTTTCCACAAGTGCCCATTATCACTCCATCTGTCTCTGTTGCACATTCACAGTGCACAGCTCTATTATGGTGACACCTCTATAGGCTGGGTAATAATTATAGGCTGGTATTGGCTGGAATGCTGGGGCTGATGATAATGATAGTGACATGCAGATTCCAGAATCACAATCTAATGACACATTGGCAGCGTACATCTCCATTCTAGTGAGCATACAAACATTTGGAGCTGTCTACTGTGACAACTCACCATTCCCAGTGGAGAAGGTATGTCCCATGGCTCCAACCACCAGTGAAGCTCCTTGAGTGACTGCAGCAGTAGAGGAGTGCACTACATCTGAAGTGGGTATATACCCATGATTAAGTAGTCTTGCAGGAGTGTTCAGTTCTATCACCATATGTCACATCTGGCCTCATACATCTGGGAAGCAGCAGGGATCAATCAGCAAAAGTGCTGCAAGATAATCCACGCATAATCCCTTGCAACTCAGTCAAACATGGACATCATTGCTGTGTTGCATGCCATCAGCTAAGTTTTAAAGGCCACAAGATATATGGTGGCACCCACTGCTTCCAAGTCTACCAACACGTGGTGGATTGTCAGTGCAACCATCACTGTTCACATTAGCAGTCCTGTCTGAGGTTGGGGTAAGGCATGTACCAGGGGTGGCCATGAAGATGAAGTGACCACAGCATACAAAGATGCCACCTGTAACTGGGCATGTACAACAGTATGTGACCCCTGTGGGCACCCAAGACACAGTGCCTTAACTGGCAGGACACAACACGAGTGGACCACCATCTATGTAATAGTCTTGCACATCATTCATGCCAGTCTAAGTCCTGGTGCAACCAGTCAGCAAACTGGCTGTAGATCAAGCCATGTAATGATATGCAACATGAGGATGTTGTTTATGATACAGAGTAAAATTATTACAAGGCTCCTATCTCTGTATCAGCTATAAGCCACATATTGGGACTACAACCCCATCATAAGATCTGCCTATGAAACACAGTATGGGTCACCTTAAGATCCCATTCACAGACTCGTGTGAAGTGTGCACACATCCAGAATGTAGATACAAGACAGACTTGTATCACTATGCTCCAAGCCACGTATACACATGGTGACAATTATGAAACTGCTCACCATCTCCTTCATATGCAGTAAATGTGGCAAGTTCAGACATGCAGCATAGCTCGGCCATGTACTGACTTGCACAGACTGGTATTTACACTACATGCATCCTGTCTAATCTGTTTGACACTTCATTATCACTCTATCCTCATCTGAGTTGTGACTGGATGTTTTCATATCACAACCACTGCCATGTGCTGCATTCATTTTTGCCAGGAGTAGGGGGTGAAGCCGTGGTTTGGGGAGGGAGGTAACATGCAGTTGATGCTTGTTGCTGTTCCAGAACACTCTTGCTGGACAATAGTATGTTGATGCTGCCAAACAATCCTTCTAAATAGCATGTTATAAAGCATACAGCATGCTAGGAACATCCTGCAAACCATGGAAGGGATTGTATGCTCACTAGTGTATTTTGAGGCAGATGAAGCAGGCATCAAGTAGGCTAAGCGCACTTTCTACAATGTTGCATGTGTGTGTGTTTGTGTTTGTGTGTGTGTGTGTGTGTGTGTGTGTGTGTGTGTGTGTGTGTGTGTGTGTGTGTGTGTGTGTGTGCAGTGTTATACTGGAGTTTGGGCAAAACATTTGGGTTGCATAGGTGGTGTCAAAAGCTAGGTTTCCAACAGGTATTCATCATCATGAGTATGAGCATATCATTAAAGCATTCCCTAGTATTTTTATGGGTAGATATTAGACAAGCAGTCATGAAGTACTTACAAGATTCTAAACAAATAATTCAATGTACGCAACCTCTGAACTTACTACAATTAAACTGTATACACTGCCTTTTCAAAAAGGGATTGCACAGGACTGCCTTTTCAAAAAGGGACTGCACAGGCCATTAAAAATCTGAATTTGTCAAAACTCATCCATTGCCAAGACTGAATCTGTGAGTATCCATGTTTGACTAGCAGTACAAATGCTAAAGGACCTAGGTGGGGGAGGATTGGGGTGAGCACCAACCTCAGCTTATATAGCCTTTGGGGTGGGCGGCTGCTTAGGCTTGTTGCTTTAGCAGCATTAAGAGCCTAATCAGCTGCATTCTGCAAAAGGAATACCACTTTTCTGGGAGGGTGTTCATGCTGAAAAGCACACATGAACCTCCAAAGACAGCTATTGTGGTGCACAGAAAGCTATCGTGTGATGTGGGGGGGTAGAACTCATTAATTGGCAGCATTAGGATGCTGCACCACCATCCTCAATCTCCTTTCCATCCCAGACATGAGGTCAGTCAAGCTCTGAGAAGCTACGGTTGGTCTGCTAGAATGAAAGAATGAGGACAGGAGCTGGTGACAATTGATGGACAGCTGCAGGGAGGCAGGAGAGAAGATAAATAAAAGACATATCTTGAAGATGACTAGGATATTATTTTGTTTAATGTATAGGAGGAGCATTTTCCAAAGGTATGGAGTCTGTTGTTTTAGAAGCCTTTCATTTATTTTACATTATATTTATATTTTACATTTGTTAACCGGGAAATTCCAACTGGACCAGGTCCATTTACAGTGGCGGCCAGGGAGAAAAGCTCCAAAACATTGTTACAAAAAAAAAAAAGAGAAGCAAATTTATACATTGTTATACAAAGGTCATTTAAATACTACAACATGGAGTTAGACATTTTGCCAAACAAGCACTGAAAATATAAAAAATAAATTTGAAAAAAGACATTTTCCAGGAGAAACAGTCAGGAATTCCATTTAATGTGCAAGTGTATAATGACTATGACAAAAAAAGGCTTTAATGCCTTTGATGTCACTTTTCTGATGGCGATTAAGGTCCTTGCTACAAGCATTTGAGAAGCTGATTTTTTTTGTTTGTTTTGCTGGAATTTGGATTTTTAAGTACTTTTTATTTTCCCCTCATATTTTTAGGAGTTTCAGTTTTTGAGGACCTATTTGTTTTATGAAAGTGAAGATGGTCTGATAGGGCAGGGTAATTCCTGGTTGAAATGGGTAAGCATATGACACCATGAAGGAGTCAGCAACAAACTATTTACAGGGAGACGGCAGGCCATATAATCTGGGTAGACAACAGTCCAAAAGTTTTTAATTTTCTGAGTCAAAACTTTCTGCAATCATTTGAGTTGGGCAAGATACAAAGAGGTGCATGTAAGGAGAAGCATTTTATTCATCGATGGGCTACTAAAAGCCAAGCAGAGGGGTACTACAACTTATTCTGATTGAGTAAAAAATGCCTTTGGAGATTACCTAGGCTACACAGAATGCTTTAGAAACTATGGTGGACATACAGAAACATCAGAATAATAGTGATCATGTGGACCTTGCGATCACTGGCCATATATACCTTTAAGTACAAAAATTAAAAATTCTTGCCAGCCTCATTAAGAATACTGCTTACCTCCCAAATTAAGCAGGGCCTTACATTATAAGCCTCATTTGGATTTGCATCTATCCATTCAATCGTCAAGACTACCCTTAAAGGTTAAGTAAAATAGTACTTAGTTTGACCTGTAGAGACAACTCATTCCACAGGCTGGAGATTCACACAATATTAAAACCTCTCCATTCCGCAAGGCTTATTTATGTTTTGGTGTACAGTTAGGTCTCTACTGCAGGTGTTTGTAGAGGTTCCGATTTTGCAACAAAATAAGATGTAGAACAGGACTGGGCCTTTGAAGGCTCAAAAAGCTAGACAAATTCAACTCAGAGCAGCTACTGAGGTACTACATATTAGAGTTATGCTAAGCTTTTGGGAAAATTGAAGGATGATTGTCAAATGACAGCATATTTTAAATGTAGGTGCCCGAGTGTCTGATAACTGTTTTGGTTTGGCAGGGATTTCCATCAACATATAATGAACTGGAGAAATTGCTTCCCAGACAGAAATATACTGCATCTCTTAGAATTTTGTTTGAGAGTGTGGCTAGTACATTAGGAAGTTGCATAGTCAAGTTGCTGTTACAGTATGACTGCCCATAGGAGAAGCTGATAATTGTGCCTGTTTTGCAATCATAAGGAAACATAGATAGCCACATGCCTTGAACCTGGGACCAGATATCAGAAATGCAGATTCCAAAAAGGAGAGGAACCCAGACTGAATTCTGCGGTGCACCACTAGTGACATCATTACATTCAAAGGAAGCACTAGCTTAATTTCCTGCAGAAAGTCTTTTGAAAACTAAACAGCTATCCAGCAGGTGGTACAAGGAACATTGTATCAATGACTTTGGTAAACTATGCATGTACAGAATGGCCACTGTCAATGGTTTTGCTGACATTTTTCAAGAAAGTTTACTGTGCTTAGAAAATAGGATCTACTGACACAGCAACATTAATTAAGGTCTAGAGAAAAGAGATAACCCATGTATAATTTAATGACTGTGCATACAATGCATTCCATAGTCTTAAATATAATACTTGGAAGGATAATAGGTCTGTAATTGCCTTGCTAAGTGGCAGTGCCACCCTTATACCATAGCATCAGTGTGGAAGTTTTCCTATGTATCAGAGACATATCCTGTAGAGAAGCTGACATTAAAAAGGTTATGAGACATACAGACAGTTTGTATTTATTGTTTATAACGTGTGTTAAGGAGCATGTTATCAGGACCCACAGATGTAATGCTCTTGATTTTATAAAAGGTCAACAGAACTAGTTCAAGGATTATTTGGGAGAAAGATAATTAAGAAATGGGGGAATAACTGGGTAGGTAATTCACATGAAGTTGGAGATAGCTTTATCAAATAGCATACTTACTGCTGACAAAGGACCACTGTGTGCGGTTATTGTTGTAACTAAGTTTAGATCATATTTGGGTACTACTGCAAAATCTCATAAAAGAGCTTATAATTTCATGAATGTCTTTAGGGCAGGTACTGACCCTACATTCACATTCAGCCTTAGATATTTAGATGTACGCTTGAGGTTCTTGCTAACATCTTCACTGTTTTTTTGCGGTGTACAGCTGGAGCCTTATTATATTTGGCAGGCAGTTTCCTTCTTTCACTGTATACTTTGCTAAAGCCAGAATTCCAGCATAAGCATCTGTTTTTAAATTTCCCACATCCCACTCTATGTGGGGCAAAGAGGAATAGTCTTTAAAATACAATGTAGCTGCAGACCCACTCCACAAAAATCAGCTTCATCTAATATCACAATTCCATCACCCTTATCTGATGGACATATTACAATACCTTTATGACATCAAAAGAGTTGTTTCTACTAATAAGCATGTTCTTGAGAAAGGTGAGGCACATACATTTAAATTCAGTGTGCTACTGATCATCTCTACAGCAATTTGTCGAGGTGATGTTGAATATTATGAATATAAATTAATATTGCATTTAAATGCAGTGAATGAGCCAGCATTAAATGAGTTATGCTGTTTAAAACCAGTTTTCAATCTACATGGTTTGCATCATTGATTGGTTCATTAATTACGTAATTAATTATTTAAATATCTTCCGATTCTGATTTTTTTAAACCTGATGAAGTGTTGTTGAACATGAAATCTTGTAGTATTTTTTTAAATAAATTTTGAAGCCACATTGTTTTCTATTTATGGTGGTATTTATACTACAAGGGGAAATTTGACCAGGGCACTGGGAAACTTTTTCTACTCTTTTTTCAATAAATGCTTTGACCTCCACCAACTCAAACAACTAATACATCGGTTTAGCATTTTATCCAAAGGACAGCACACTCAAAGGTGCAGCATCCCTTTTTGCTGCAATGCAGTGTAAGAAATCTGAACATTAACCCAGTCACATGGAGTGTGAATGCAACCCATAGTCTTCTTCTCTACCAGCACCAAAGGTGCTCTACCTGTTGATCCACTGACACTTCATGATGTGCTCCACCTTCTTACAGGTAAGGCTTGCGAGACTAATGTGTTTATAGTTGCCAGCATCTTAGTGGAGAATGATCACTGCTTGTTTCCAAGGTGGAGGATGAACATATTGTGTAGTACTTCAGTTAAGCACTGATAAGGAAAAACCCTGGCACAGTGTTGGCACCCTTGACTGAATATTTTTCATTGATGAGGTTGCTTTTAGAACTTGTTCAGTAGTGATGTTTGAGGGTGGGGATGAGAAGTGGTTAAGCATGTGCAGTCTAAGTGGAAATAGAGAGGGGGTGAAGACTAAACCTAATTCATCTGCCAACAGATCATAAGTTCATAGGTAGGTACTAAGTGGCTATCGGCCCGAGGGCCTATGTAAACCTAGCCAATAAGGTTCCATGGCTTACGCCACCCAAGAAAGTTATTTTCCTGTGCTGCTGTCGAGCAGAGACAAAGAAGTGATCCCTGGGGTGCATTTCCTATTTCCCATCCACTCATCAAGATTTTTCTTGAAGAGTGCTAATGAAGAACTTTGCTTAACATAGATGGATAGCCTGTCTCAGAGTATGGGAAGTCTCTGGGACAGGAATCTATCCCTCCAGCATGTCCTGTTTATTGTGGTGACAAGGTTTAGGTCCGTAGAGTGTGTATCTTGGAGGGATTGGGATTTCTTTAGGTGTAGCATGTCCAACAGCTCTGGGCTTGACACAGCTTTATATGTTAGGCAGAGATCACCTCGGAGTAGGCGATATGCTATGGAGTAAAGCTGGAGTTTTTTAAGACAGTCAATGTAGCGCATCTGTTTGAGGCCAGTAATCCTCTTTGTGAGGTACTTCTGTGGCCTTTCCAGTTGCTGCAGATGTCTTGTGAGGTACATTCCAAAAGGGGCATTGTATTCTATAATGGGTCTAATGAGTGTCAAGTAGAGGGGAACAATGACCTCTTTTTTCCCAGATGAGAACCCTTTTGTGATGAGGTGTGCCATGTAGAAAGACTTCCTGACTACTCTGGCGATGTGACTATCAAAGAACAGACTACTGTCCACCTGGGACACAAGGTCTCATCGCACATTCGGTGTTAAGTAGACTACTGTTTATGTAGTAGTTCATGTGTAGAGAGTTTTTAATAAAAAGGGGATGGCAATGCACTTTTTGGCATTGAGCTTGAGGCCATGGCTCTGAAACCAGGCATCTATTTCAGCGATGCCCTTCTGTAGGATTTCCTCATCATTTGTGGACTCGATTATGGCTTCTAGTTTGCAGTCATCTGTGAACTTCATTAGCCAGAGGCCTTCTGTGTTAGCCTGTACTTCAGAGAAGTAGATACCAAACAGGAAAGGTCCCAGGACTGAACCGTGGTGGTACTACACTTGTCACTGGTTTGAAGTCAGATTTGGAGTGTGCAACTTTTACAGTGTGGGGTCGGTCAGTGAGCCAGTTGGCAACCCATCTTGTGACGTAGGGATTTATACCTAGTTTAGTGAGTTTAGCTATAATTCCAGAATGGGAGATGGAGTCGAAAGCCTTGGCGAGGTCAAGATAGGCTGTGTGAACCACCTTACCCAAATCTACGGCTTTGGTGACTACCTCAAAGAAGTTGATCAGGTTCAGGAGGCATGATCTGCCTTTCACAAACCCGAACTGGGTGGGATCCAGAGTTTGGAGGTTACCAATATCTTTGTTTAAGAGTTCCATGATGATACATTCCATGGCCTTGCAGACCAGGCTCATGATGCTAATAGGGTGATAGTTCTCGGGATCAGTGGTGGCTCCCCTTTTGTGGACTGGGATAACTGTTGTTGTACACCATTCAGTGGGCACAAAGCCTGATGTGAAGCTGTGATTGAACATGGTGCTTAGGTGGGGAGCCAGTTTGTTTTGAAGTTCATGTAAAATGCAGCCTGGGATGTTGTCTGGTCACATGGATGCTGTGTTTTTGGCTTTAGAGAGTGCAGCTTTTACCAGTGTAGTTTGTGATTACAGGGACTCTGCATTCTTCCTGTATAGATATGGGCCCATAAGGGGGTGGGGGGGTAAAGTTAGCACTGAATCAATCTGCCAGGATGTTGGCAATATCAGTTGGTTCTGCAATTTTTGTGCCGTTGTACTATAACTCAGAGCAGATCTGGGTGTTGCCATTGAGATTCTTGACACAGCTATAGAATGCTTTGTTATTGTCCTTAGAATCAGTGGTGATTTTGTTTTTATACCTAGCTTTGGACGATCTTATAAGGGACCTCAGCTTCTTACTGAGGCTGACCAGGGAGCTCCTCCACTCATGGGATTTTACTCTTTTGCAACAATTTCTTCCTTCTGTTGTACAGTTTGTTTATGACAGGGGACCACCAGATTGGCTTCCTTTTTTGGAGGATAGCGTCTTGGTTCTGTTTTTGCTAGCAGGATCCATGCACTGGTGTAAGTGCTTATAGAGTGCATTTGTGTAGGATTCAGCAGTCGTAACTGTATTGTCCATCTGCATGGGTGTCATGAAGTTCACCACTTCTGTCTTAAGCAGCATAAAGTTGGCTTTGGAGAAAATTTTTACCATGGTTTCCTTAATGGGGGGTGGGGGCAGGATGTGAATATTAAGGGTGATTAGCTTATGGTCGGATCGGACCAACGAGGAGTTGACTTCAGGTGTGGAACACCAGTCACTCATGTTGGTAATGACTAGGTATAGGATATTGTTGCCCCTTGTGGGGGTGTGGATAAGTTATCCAGGGCATTGGAGTTTATGAATTCCAGAAATTGTTGTGTGAAGGAGTTGGTACATGAGTAGTTTTCCCATTTAATGGTGGGGTAATTGAAATCCCCCATTATTAGGGTGTTTGGATAAACCCTAACATTTTCCAGTACATCAAGAAAAGAGGAGATGGAATCCTGGGGCATGGTGGGGGATCTGTAGCAAGCTACAATTTGGATTGCAGTTTTGCCCAGAGTTAGTTGCACTTGGATAACCTCGGATGCATTATGCTGAGCAACTAGCCTGGAGGTGTGGATATCTTTAATGAATATGGACACACCTCCGCCTTTGGTGTTCCGGTCCAGGTTACATGGCCGAAAAGTGTGGTATGATTTATAGCCTGGTAGTGTAGGGGTGCTCTCTGGTGCCTTGAACCAGGTCTCAGTCACTGCACAGATATCAATGTTCTCCATTTTAAGGAGTGCCTCGCGTGAGTGCATTTTGAGATTTAGACTTCTAGCATTGAGTAGCATTACCTTCAGTTTTTGTTTGCCTGTTCCTGTTATGGTGGTGAATTTGTCATTTGAACCTTGACTAAAAAAGGCACTTTAAGTGCAGCAAGAGCCTTAGCCAGTATCCAGAATCCAAGGGGCAACAGGTGCAGGCCATCTCTGGCAAAGCATCGTGGTCTGTCGACCATGTCATCCTAAGCAGATAGATTCTGGATCCCCTTAGAATGACTAAGTGTCTTTAGGGGCAGAAAAGATACAGTCAGTATGTCCTACAATTGATAATGGCCTTGTGCCTCTTTTTGACAGAGCAGATAATTCTGAATACATAGTTGACCTTTGAATATTTACTGTTGTTTCTAAGCTCTTTGCTTAACTTCTGAGCTTAGTTTAAAGTATGAGGATTTCAGCTCATTACTAAAGGACAGATTTTTTTTTTTTTTTTTTTTTATACAGTTTTTTATACTAGTGTTCCACCAAAAGGGTTTTCTCCTAAACTTGGCACTGCATTTGTTATATAGCAGGACTGTTGTCTCAATGCAGACTTTGATGTGAGAACAAAGCCCCCTCCATGAATGTAGCAATATTTGTTTGCAGCTGGGTCTTTAGTGGGAGTGGGACTCTTGAAACTTCTCAGGTCATTCTATAATTGAAATAAATTTAAGTTTGCCAAAGAGAAATTTCTGAAGGTGGTAAGGTTTGTGAGTGCTTTGGGCTGGGAGCTAATAATGGGATTCACTGCTTGATGGTCAGATCTAACCGAGTATGTAACTAATAAGTGCAGAGCATAATGGTGCTATATTTGTAATGTCCACATTCAATATATCTGATTCTGTTGTAGGGCAGCAAGTTTGTACTAATGAAGTCTAGATAGCGTTGAACATATTAATTTGTGTGGAAATTTAATTATATTAGTGAGCAGACTTATAACTGAAATTCCCAAGTGTAATACTACAGGGTTCAATAGTAAGGGACTCCAGATTATTTAAATCTAGGGGTTTAAGTGGCATAAAAGGTCTTATTTATAGTGATCAGGATGTGAAGGAGTCTGTGGATGTTATCTTGCTGTACACATTCTGGGATGATGAAGACAATGAGATACATTGACACACTACCTTCAGATACAAAGGTACCTTCAGTAGAGCATCTGAATGTGTGTTGAGCACTAAACCCCAATAAGGAAAGTGTGCTACTATTACACTGAAGTCAAGCCTCATTAGTAATGCAAATATTTGCATTTTTAGGCTTAGGATAGCTTCTGAGGAGGGAAGCTTCTTCTTTAGGCTTCCAGCACTTGGACCACCTCCTTTATTCCACTGGATTGGACAGTTTGATAGGTTAAGCAAGATTACATTGCATAAAGAAGGCACAAAGGGTATACAAAGTCCTACCTAACACATTAAAACTCTGAAGTGAAAGATGCTGGGATATATTGAATCCCCTACGCACCCGAAGAGTAAAAAACATATATTTATTGGCAGGTTGCCGAAACTGGTCTGATTGTCTGGTGTTTTTTCAGTGTAGCCACAATAAATATATGTTTTTTACTCTTTGGGTGCTGGCCTTCTTTTTTGAAATACTGTTCATGCTTTTTGGCCTTGTGCACCGGCCATACCTGTGAGGGTTGCTTTAAACATTTAGTAAGGAAACTCCCATAATCTGTAGAAGATACATACAGTGTGCAATAGATCCCAGTAATTCAGCAGGGTAGGGGACTTTAATAACTCAGTTCTAGGCTGGACTCTGTGTTTTCAGACATCTGTGCATATTTGGACATTGCCAAGGATTTTGACAGTTACAAAATTCTGGAATTGTTTATTCTTTAAAAATCACTAAGAGTTAATCCATTCATTGTTAAAACTCAGTGTGAAATCATTTTTATTTATTTTTATTTTTATTTGCAGTTTGTTTGCCAGGATAATCCATTGGGCCATGAAAAGCCCATTTTCAATGGAGTCCTGGGGAGAAAAGCTCCAGAATAATACAGAAAAATCAAAGAAAATACAGAGAGTAAAAATACATAATAGTAATACACAGAATGCAAAATACATGCATAATAGTAATACACAGAATGCAAAATACATACATAATAGTAACACACAGAATGCAAAATACATACATAATAGTAACACACAGAATGCAAAATACATACGCAAAAGTAATACACAGAATGCAAAATACATACATAATAGTAATACACAGGATACAAAATACATACATAATAGTAATACACAGAATGCAAAATACATACATAATAGTAATACATAGAATGCAAAATACATACATAATAGTAATACACAGGATACAACTGATACCGTGCAAGATACAAATTATTAGAAGCAAAAATACAGTTTTTTTTTCAGTCAGATGAATACCTACTTCAAAATTATATTTCTTAACTTGCCAGAAATAAGCATTTCAGCCTCATATTGACAGCATTCTCATTTTCAACAAACATTTTTTTAATTCTCAGATACCATTTGAGCTTTTTGCACTAATTTTAGTAATGTAACTAAAAGCAGGAGCTTAACTTGATACTTGAATGCTTTTTAATCATATGACAGGACAATTCTAAGCTGAACAATTACTGCAGGGGCAGTGCGTTTCTAGAGTCTAATGACTAAATGAAATTTACAAAGCAAAGTTGTGTCTATCTTTTACTATCTCTAAAGGTGGTTTACAGCAAAGTACACAAACTATACTATTGTGAGATGTTGAAACATGACTAACAGAATAACTGAAAGTACATCTGTATTAGTTTTCGTTAAATCAGGGATGTGGACACTGTAATCTGATGTCCAATCACAAAGAAGAAACAAAGTGAAATCAGAAGACCAAAACAGTACTTCACGACCCAAGGACGAAACGCCAAACAAAACTGTAGATAAATCCTTTATTGGAAGCCACCACACTAAAACAAGCACTTTCGCTCGGTTCAATACCGAGCTTTATCAAGTATATGATTATATGATCATATACTTGATAAAACTCGGTATTGAACCGAGCGAAAGCGCTTGTTTTAGTGTGGTGGCTTCCAATAAAGGATTTATCTACAGTTTTGTTTGGTGTTTCATCCTTGGGTCGTGAAGTACTGTTTCAATCACAAATAAGACTTCAATAGGTATGACAAGTCACCCACAACAGAACTTCAGATATGCCCTGAATTTAGTGACTTGTGCTACAATCCTCTCACTTTGAGGCAGAAGCATGCTTTATATAGTAACTGGGGCATTTCACACACACACACACACACACACACACACACACACACACACACACCCAAGCCCACAAACTCCAGTGACCAAACACACACACCAGTGACCGAACACCTATCCAGCAAGCCCACAATCCAAACACCTACCTGCCGCCTTTGTCCTGAAGCCCGTGCAGTCGCACACTGACAGTCCTGTGAGAGCAGCTCAGTCCTCCTCATTGGCTCTGACTGCAGCTGAAGCAGTCCGGAGCCCCTCTATTCTATGTGGTTGTCACCGCACAGATTTCTGGTATCTCACAGCAATGATTGCTGGGTACCTCTTAATCCATATCCGGACTGCCGATAAAGGCAGTCTGAGTTCAAATAAAGTTTTTGTTTTGCAGATTTTTTTTCTGCTTTTCTAGGTGGGAGGGCTGCAGTCCGGCAGTCTGATAGGACGAGCCGCCCCTGCCTACAATGATATCAATTCTTGAAGTTCATCAAATGTTGTTTATATGGAGGCAGCATTCTTGACAAAGGTAGAAAGCTGCTCAACACTTGCATTATACCACTTTTGGATGAATACAGGAAGAGCTCTATCTTACCTCTCTTTGCATAATCCAAAATATTAGAGTTTCTTTTCAACCCTTGAGTTATATGAAGAGGTCACACCTCTTGTGGACATATTTTGCTATAATGTCAAAGAATATAGTTTTTTGTTTTTTCCAGATCTCCATCCTAATATTCTCAAGCAAGCCACAAAAACTGGTAAATTTAAAGAAATCTATTTTTCATTCATTTCTGCTATGTACCACTGAGGCCTTTTCACAGTCTTGATTTTAATATATTTAATATATTTTACATTTTAAATTAAAAAGCCCTGATGGTTTCTCCTTTGTAAAATGTATGCATTCACAGACTGTTAACTATAGTAACTCTGAACTGCTTCAGTTTCTCAAATATAATTTGTCATAGGGTAATGAAATTTATCAGAACTCATTAAGTAATTACCATAATTGCATTTATAATACTCTTTTGTGTCATTATGTTTAAAAAAGACATGATTAATGAGTTGTAAGTGCTGCTATACTTTTGAAAGCTGTGAGCAATCTTTGATAACCTGTATGATATGCTGGCTTGTCTTAACAGTTTTTTTTTCTTTTTATTATTAGATGTACAGTTGTTTATCTGTTATTGCTTTAATCTAAAAGAATCTACTTTTCTTGTTCAAGGACACACTGCAGTCTGCTTATCACATTACCAGTCAAGCATGCACCGTGTGATGTCTGATCGCATGTCTCATCACAAATATGCCACGTTCAAAAACAAAAGAAGTGTACCACATATAGGTGGAAGCACAACACATCCTTATTCACAAATACTTTGTCTAGCAGCAGGCATAAAACCAGTACAACATCCAAAATGAGAAAACTGAGTATTTTTATTGTAAAAAAAAAAAAAAAAGACATTTGAGCAGAATGTGTGGTCAAACAGGCAATCAACAAATGTGATGACTTTAGTCACCACCATAATGCATCACTCTCCCCTTTTTACAATCCTTTTTTTTTTCTTTTCTGCATTTTTTGTTTTAAAAAACAATACTTTTTTGTATTTGAATGATATGCTGATTGTTGTCAGCTGCAAATTAAACAAATTAACTGTATATTGGAAACAGAATCATCGTTTGCAGTAGATAATTAATTAAATGAACCCCCCCCAAATGATTTTGAAATGGAATTGAAATGACTGTGTTATCAGCCAAGATGCCGGATATTCTACGGGTATTTTCTGGTTTCTTCTATGCTGCTCTTTTTCTATGCTGGCATTGCAAACAATCATACAATTGTAGTCAGTTATGTGGTGTGCTGGCGTAAAGCATTATCTGTGAGCCATCACCTATTAGCAGTTCCAACTGGAGAACAATCAAAGAGCTGAGCCAAATAGTTTCTCCCAAAGTGGGAAAAGAAATGTATATGCCACAGAATGTACTTATTAGAGAACTGACAGCTAACAGCAACATTTACTCCATGAGTACAAGCCATTGGCAGACGCACATTACTTGCAGAAATGAGTCTCAGTCCAGTGTAATGCTCATTGGACAGCAAAACTCAGAGGCATTACAAGGCATGCATAGAAGTATAAAAAACACAAAAACTGCACAATCCCAACCACTCTATGGATGATGATACCTCCCCCCTTTCAAAGAATAATGAATGAGACATAAGGCTATTGCCTCTGCTGGAATGAATGGGTCACTAAAGGAGATTCCTGCCTGGTTTATCTGAATGAGTTTAATTTTATCACAGTTGTATACTCACTGTCACTAGCCAGAGAAAGTCATTGTTGTATGACAGCAAATCTATGCAGTGTAGCATAAAGTAGCTTACACATTGTAATTGATGGCAAATATATCCACTTATTCTCCATCTGTTAGTTTCTGCTACTTTTTCAGTGTTCACAAGGTATCTGCATGAGCTATCTATATGGAGCTTCTATAACTAATCCTGATAACAGTAGCACACAAATTAGCATTCCAAGACACTAAGATCAACAAAATCATGTATTATAAAAACAAATAGAGAACAACTTTCAGGCAAATGGCTCTGCTCAATGCATAAACTTTATCAGTGTCAGATGCATTTATTTTAGCATGTATCCCAACAGTACATATCTACAGCATGTAACTTTCCCATTTAGTATAACTGTGTATTCCATTTCCAGTGGTACTTTTAGCATCATTTTCCCAGATTCTTTAGGTTTTTAAAGGGTGCCTTACTTATCAGGGGGCTTACAGTCAAACTCCATGCTATAAAAGAGAAAAATAATTAAGAGATGGAATGAAATAGCAAGCTCCCCAAAAGCACTCAATGATATATTAAAACACACACTTACTTGGAATGTGCTCTCTTGCACTGCAGAAGACAACCAGGTACATTAGTCTACAGCTGCAACATCCATGTTTTACTGTTGTACTGAATCATAAGAATTGTACAGGAGGTTGGCAGTTTGTGTAGCAAAAACTTAGGTGATAACTGACCAGCAATTGTTTCTGTGGCCATCAATCTGACTTCTGATGTTTTTGTTTGAAAAAGATAAGCAGTAGTTCTTTACCAATGACAGAACAGTCAGGTAAAAGAAAACATTAAAGACGGAACAGCATATATTTAATTTGTAATGTACAATACAACATTTTGACGCAGAGGGAAATAATGGCAAACTATGTAATTGTGACTAATACAGCTGCTAGTGGAAATAAAGTAAAGACAGAAATGTCTAGCCCAAAGGCACTATTCTAATACAGTGCTTTCTGGTACTTCTTATAAAATGTCTTTAAAAGAAGATGAACCATGTCACTACATTGTAAATGATAGAAATGTGAGAGGCAGCAATGGGGACACCACAAGAAAAGGGATTATAACTCCTTACCCTGATACGAGAAGACTGCCAGAAGAAAGACTGACATGCAGTGCTGGTTCATACAGCAGTGGATGTTAAAAGTACTGAATCACAATGCCATGTAGGAAATCCAGTGTCTGTCAGCCTGGGACGACATGCTCGACAAGCCGCATTGCTTCTCAAGAGATGGCTTGCACCTGTCACCCCTAGGCTTTCGAATACTGGCCAAGGGTCTTGCTGCCCCCATAGTGCCTTGTTTAGGCAAGGCTCAAAAGTCAAACCCACCTCCGTAAACAACATAATTAACAAAAAACTGAGGGTTATGCTACTCAACGCCAGGTGTTTAAATCTCAAAATGCACTCGCTCAAAGCACTCCTCAGTATGGAGAACATTGGCATCTGTGCAGTAACTGAAACCTGGTTCAAGGCTCCAGAGAGCACCCCAGCACTACTGGGCTACAACTCATACCACATGTTTCAACCACAGAACATGGACCGAAACACAAAAGGAGGGGGTGTATCCATATCCATCAAGGATACCAACACCTCTAAGTTAGTGGCGCAGCATGATACCTTTGAGATCATCCATGTGCAACTAACATCGGGCAAATCTGCAATGCAAATTGTGGCCTGCTACAGATCACCCTCCATGACCCAGGACCACCACTCCACCTTTCTGGAGACACTGGAAAACATAAGGTCCTACCGAGCACTCTGATATTGGGCGATTTCAATTACCCTACCATTAACTGGGAAAACTACTCGAGTACAAACTCCCAGGCCCAGCGCTTCCTGGAATTCATCAACTGAAATGCCCTGGATCAGCTGGTAAACTCCCCTACCAGAGGTGAAAACATACTGGACCTGGTCATCACCAAAATGGGCGACAGGTGTTCCACACCAGAGGTCAACCCGTTACTGGTTAGATCAGACCATAAACTAATCACTCTGGATGCCCACGCCCCACCACCACCCCCAACTAAGGAAACCACAGTAAAATACTTTTCTAAATCTAACTTCACCTTACTTAAGACAGAGGCTGTAAGTTTCCCAGCCCCCATGCTTAAGGATAACGCTGCCCAAGATGCAGAAACCTTTACAAATTCACTCTATGAGCACCTACAAGGATGCATGGATCGTGCTATCCCAAGCAAAACAAAGACTCGCTCCTCTAAGAGAAGGAAACCAGTCTGGTGGATCCCTGCCATAAACAGGCTATACAATAGAAGGAGGAAACTAGTTCAGAAAAAAAGCAAATCCCAAGAAGGAAAAACATCCCTGATCAGTATCAGTAAGAAACTAAGGTCCATCATAAAATCATCCAAGGCTAACTTCGAAAGAAAAATAGCCAAGCATTCAAAAGATAACAACAAAGATTTCTTTAGCTATGTTAAGAATCTAAGTGGCAACTCACAGATATGCACTAAACTAGTGCAAAATAGCACAAAATATACTGAACCTACTGATATTGCCAACTTCCTGGCAGATAGATTCAGTGTAAATTTCACCCCCTTTCACCCCCAAAAAGGCCCACAACAATACCAGAAAAAAGTGTAGTATCCTGGAAATCACAGATGCACAGGTGAAAACAGTCCTTTCAAAAGCCAAAAACACAGCATCAATGGGGCCAGATGGTGTCCCAGGCTGTGTCTTGCACGAACTACAGAACAAACTAACCCCCCACCTAAACACGCTGTTCAGCCTCAGCCTCTCCACAGGCTACATGCCCATAGAATGGTGCACAGCAATGGTTGTTCCACTCCACAAAGGAGGGGCCACAACTGACCCTGGTAACTATCGCCCCATAAGCCTAACTAGCCTGGTCTGCAAGGCTATGGAGCGCATCATCATGGAACTCATTAGCAAAGACATTGGGAACCTCCAAACACTTGACCTGACCCAGTTCGGCTTTGTTAAGGGCAGATCAAGCCTACTAAACCTGGTTGACTTCTTTGAGATAGTCACCAAGACCATAGATGAGGGAAAGGTGGCCAATACTAAAGCAGTCCCAGGACTTAACTTCTCATGGGAGACTTTCTTTTATCTCCTGGTATGTGAATCAACACTTTATGTTAAGTTTTCATGCCTGCAATCTCCCAATCTCTCCTTGCTCCTACATCTCCTAAAAATGATGTATAAACAGTAAAGCTCTCTACACTTTTTTTTTTTTAATTCAAAGATGCAAGCTAGATATTGAAACAGCCTGCTCACTGAGACATGAATACCTTGTAGCTGATTCTTCCAAGCTTCACTCTGGACATAAATCAATTACTGAAGCTTCATAGGCTACACTCATTAGCAGCTTCCTGTAGCAGTTAGCATGGAGTAGTATGGCTATGCGCATTTAATAACATGGGTCTTTTATTTCAAGATGCAATCCCTCAGTTTCTGTTTGCCTACTGTGTGGTCCTGATTAAGTCACATAAATAGAGATGGTGCTTTGGGGCTGCCTCTGAAAAGGGGAGGGGGGTTCTGAGTGGGGATTCTGAGAACACCCACGGAGTTCTGTGGGGGGGCAGAAAGCATAGCAAGTTATTTAACAATAGGGCTGAATGGGGGAGCATAGTAAGTCATATAAATTATATAACAGTGGAGCGAGGCTGAATGGGGGAGCATAGTAAGTCATATAAATTATGTAACAGTGGGGCTGGTGGGAGAGGCAGCATAACAATATATGTGGAGTTCTTAGCTAAAGTTTTCAAACAAAACACCTAATAAAGATAAAAAGAGAATGCACATTGTATATGAAGATAAAATATATGGTACTCTTGTGAACACGTTGATAAAAAACAGTAAAGGAAAGTGTTTAGGGATGATGACATCAGTAGTATTATAGTGGGTCAGTTACTGAAAAAATGAGAGAGAGAAAAGAAAGGTTGAGTTGGTAATGTAACTACACAGTGAGATTCAGGGAGCGAAAAAGATATTGCTTTATTTATTTCTATTTACATCTTAATTTGGTAGGTTGCTCCTAACTAATCATTTGCGGTCCTGAACTCGACCCGCCGCCCCACTCCCCCCAAAAAGTAGGTTGAGTTCCAGACAATAATGAGTGCAATAAAGTAAAAAAAAAAAAATCTCATCTTAATGTGTCCATTGTAAATTGGTATCCAACAAGGTAATTATAAGTACATTGCCATTACATAGTGTTAGTATAACATCTACACAAGATCTATGGTGAAAATATGAGATTTTTAACACCCTAGTGAATACATGTGATCAGTTGCTATACAGAAACCCAGCAGTCCATCTTCTCATGTCTTGGCAATAAAAAAGAGAATTTTTTACTGACCAGGTACAGTTTCATGCATGGAATATTAAAAGTTTTGTAAAATGAAGAATAGCTAAGATTTCTGTGGTAAGAAAAGGGGTCTGTGTCAGAATAGATAGAACTCCAAGAAAAGACATTAATGAACTTGGGAGCAAATATACTTTATACTACTGGCTGCAACCGTATGACATTTGGTTCTGCAAAGAGTGAGAAGAGTAATATTGTTTCTTTAGATAAAGTTGAGAAATGAGGAAAATTAATTATAATTAGTAAAGTTTGGACATACTAGGATATGACAAAGCAATACTTCCAAGCACAGCGTGGTGAGTCTAAAGATTGAGACTGCTGTAACACAAGAAACATAGCTTTCAGAGAACTGGGATAAATTAAGCAGGTATTAATTGTGAATTACTTTTGGAATAAAGACAGGTATGCAGAGTGAGAAAACTGAGTTGTTTATATTCTTATAAAAACTATGATTTTTTTTTTTTTTTGCTTGTTCCAAAGCCTCCCCGCATGCAACATGTGGGGGATAAGCTCCCCACACACCTCCAAAATGCTATTATTCACACTCCAAGAGAATTACATCTCAAACGAAGAGAAGTCTGTACATTGTCTAACACCTGTCTCAGTTTTTCTCTAAAGTGTGCTACGTTCGGTTCACCCAGAACTTGCTACTAAGCAAGTATAGAAATCCTGCTCTACAAACAAGCAAGCAAAATAACAACAAGTTTAAGATTATCTGAGCTATGCATGTGAGAGTGAGCAGTTGAAAGTAAACCATGATAAGGTTAAAGTTGAGTTGGGGGCTGCTAGTGTGTGATTATCAGTGATTCAAAGTAAGGGAGCTTTGAATTCAACATAATCAAGGCAGTGGAGTTCTGGTGATAGTTATGTGCTCACATGTCTTATCACATATCAACAGTCAGTTCTTGCATGATCTTAATATGAACTTATTGTGACTTGTAGAAGGCCAGACTATCAGCATTTAACATTGCTTGGAGGTCCAAAATGGTTTAGTTACTAGAGAAAATTGAAAAAAAAAAAATCAAGTGCTCTTCTACAAACTCCTAAATATTGCTATAGATAAGGAAAACATATTGAGCTCTGTGATACAGACAAATAAAGATTTGATGTGCTTTAGCTGACCTACATTTGAATAGAGGGCATTGGTCTTGGAATAGCCAGCAAGTGAGGGATGTTAGTCGTCTTCTTTCGGCAGTGAAAGGCTAATTCCAGCTTGTTGTCCTGGGATGGGGATGGGGGGGATCAGTCCAAGTTTTGTTGCTTGACTGTCACTTGGTTATGGGTTACATATTTGTCAGCCACAAGGACAAAGCAGGAGGCATGTGCCAAGGCTCTGCATAGTTTTGTCAGTGATGGAGGTGAATGAGAATATTTATCCTAATTGACAATGCCCTACACTGCAAGTTACAGTCCACCTGAGTGCAGAATTGTATTAAGCCAATGAAATAAAGAATGCACCCTGCCATTGTTAACAGTATATCTGATTCTCAACTTCTGATCTCCCCTGCATGTCATGAAAGGAGTCCGATTTTTAAGGTAAATCATTATTAATAAGGAAGGGTACCCCAAGCACACTATGATGTGGAGTAACTGATACCAGGGACAGATTGGGATGAGGAAAGAGTCAGCTGGCAAATTTGGAAAGGCATTACATTCGCAGCTGTTTCAGAATAAACAAAAGTAAAATTAAACATGCTTTTATAGGTGTCCTATATCAGTGACTTTCTACATGATCTGAAAATAACACAGAGCATTTGGCCAAAGACCATACCTTGATAATTAACATAGACGTAAATACTGGTTAACATAGTCAAATACTTGCATATTGTTTATAAGGAAAATAACAGTAAACGTGCATTTTTCCATCTTGCGATAGCTGGAGTTACTAAAACTGACAATGACTCTACTGTTATAGCCAAGATGGAAGCTATGTTTTCTGTCACAAAAATGAAGTATTTAGGGTGATAGGAAGTCTCTTATCTAAAGGCTTTATCAGAGAGGATAAGCATAAGACTGGATGATGGCTGGGTAAAACTAAATTCAGACTATTGTTAGGTAGAATGCAGTTTACAAGTTTTCCAAAGACTGAAAAAGCTGTAGGCAGACGTTTTAAACCAATTCACAAGCTTTTATGAATTAAGGCTGAAGGCCATCAACATCTTTCAGTTACAAGCATAGAGTTATTCAAGTTGTTTATACCCCTACTGACAAACATTCCAGAGTAAGAATTCTAAAAGCAAGGGTTCATTGCAAAAGATATTGTTGCCAGCAATAGGGGCACAATGTGGATGGGATTTGTACTGAAGTGTATAACTTTTTAATTACTAAGGAATAACCATCATTGATTATGATGTGACCGTTTGCAACAAGGTTTTTCCTTTCAGATTGGAAACTCTTCTGTAGGAACTCATGAGCATTTCAGACTGAAGAACACAGCACCTTCTTAGCCTTAGAATAAGTTTTGCATGGACTGCATAGCAGGATGAAATCTGCCCAGCAAGTATGAGAAAGTGGCTGTCTGAATACCTTCCAGACAAGATGCTTCTGCTCATCAGTGCTTTGACTTCTCCGGAAAGTCTACTCCATGAGCAGCCTCTGATTATACTTGTAATGTAGCAGGAAACAGTTTCCATGAAGTGCAAAAGGAATACTGTATGGTTAATGAAGAGAAGCCATCACATCAAAAAGGGTAATTGAATTCTAAGATTTGCCAAATGACAAATAAAAGAGAAGCGAAAGTTACAAGTTGAGAAACACATATATGGAGGCTGTCAGTTTATTTCATTAGTCATGGTTATAAGCAAAGGGCTGTTCTCACTTTCAGATCTGTTCAGGAGGAATTAATCAGCTGTGGCCAGGTAGTGTCATAATAAGAGGTCACTAATGTAGAAAGAGTCTAGTTCTTAAGGGTTTAATTGGAGTCTGACACTTCCTGGGATAAATGCATATGGATGTTATTTAATACAGAGCATAAGGGCAGCACTGCATCTGTTGTAAAGTTAATCACTGAAGGATAAGCGCCATCAGCAGAAGGTGTGTTTAGATTCTTGGGATCTTATTCTAAGCAGGAGTAATGTACACAGGTGAAAAAAAATAGGCGGAATGCTAATATTTTAAAAAGTGGTATCGTTTTAGACAGTACATCTGTTTAAAAATTGATATCTTAAATCTAGTTTCACACGATAATTGTTTTATTTCAGTACACACACTGCTATGCAAGGACATCAGGAGGTGTACACACTTTACTGATTTTAGTTCAGCTTCTTTGGAAGAGGGTGTAGCACTAGGACCAGAGCTGGATCCAACACTAAGTGACATAGGTAGTCTATATATATGCTATCATGCTATCAAAAACAGAACCAAGACGCTATCCTCCAAAAAAGGAAGCCAATCTGGTGGTCCCGTGTCATAAACAAACTGTACAACAGAAGGAAGAAATTGTTGCAAAAGAGAGTAAAATCCCACAAGTGGAGGAGCTCACTGGTCAGCCTCAGTAAGAAGCTGAGATCCCTTATAAGATCGTCCAAAGCTAGGTATAAAAATAAAATCACCACTGATTCTAAGGGCAACCACAAAGCATTATATAGCTGTGTCAAGAATCTCAATGGCAACACCCAGATCTGCTCTGAGTTACAGTACAACGGCACGAAAATTGCAGAACCAACTGATATTGCCAACATCCTGTCAGATAGATTCAGTGCTAACTTTACCCCCCCACCCCCACCCCCTTATGGGCCCATATCTATACAGGAAGAATGCAGAATGCCTGTAATCACAACTACACAGGTAAAAGCTGCACTCTCTAAAGCCAAAAATACAGCATCCATGGGACCAGACAACATCCCAGGCTGCATTTTACATGAACTAACGAAGTTCACAGATGACTACAAACTAGGAGCCATAGTCAAGTCCCCAAATGATGTGGACATCCTACAGAAGGGCCTCACTGAGACAGATGCCTGGTGTCAGAGCCACGGCCTCAAGCTCAATGTCAAAAAGTACAGTGTCATCCCCTTTGGTAAAAACTCTGTACCCATGAACTACCACATAGGCAGCAATCTACTTAACATTGAATGTGTGATAAGAGACCTAGGGACCCAGGTGGACAGTAGTCTCTCCTTTGATAGTCACATCTCCACAGTAGTCAGTAAGTCCTTCTATGTGGCACACCTCATCATAAAACGGTTCTCATCCAGGAAAAAAGAGGTCATTGTTCCCCTCTACTCAACACTCATTAGACCCATTATAGACTACAATGCCCCTTTTGGAATGTAGCTCACAAGACATCTGCAGTAGCTGGAAAGGCCACAGAAGTACCTCACAAAGAGGATTACTGGCCTTAAACAAATGCCCTACACTTACCGCCTCAAAAAACTCCAGCTTTACTCCATAGCATATCGCCTACTCTGAGGTGATCTCTGCCTAACATATAAAGCTATGTCAAACCCAGAGCTGCTGGACATGCTACACCTAAAGAAATCCCAATCCCTCTGAGCTACATGCTCTAGGGACCTAAACTTTGTCACCACAATAAACAGGACAAGGAGGGATAGATTCCTGTCCCAGAGAATTCCCATACTCTGGAACAGGCTACCCATCTATGTCAAGCACAGTTCTTCATTAGCACTCTTCAAGAAAAATCTTGATGAGTGGATGGGAAATCGGAAATACACCTCGGGGATCACTTCTGTGTCTCTGCTCAACAGTGGCACAGGAAAATAACTTTCTTGGGTGGTGTAAGCCAGGGAACCTTGTTGACTAGGCTTACGTAGGCCCTTGGGCCGATAGCCTAGTACCTACCTATGAACAAGAGCAATATTTAAAATTTGTCCCTAGTTTTGGGCCTTTACTCCCCCTTCCCCATTATTTTAGGCTTTGTCCAAATTTCTTGTGCTAAGAGGTTGAAAGGTATGGAGGTATGGTATGTAATGCCCTAGTTGGGGGGGGGGGGGCTGGTTAGTACATAATGTTGATCAGCCTTGACCCTGCAACTTGGTTACAGGAGACAAGAGCCTGAATCCTTTACACCAAATACCATACTGCTGAAAGAATTGTGAGCTTTACTGGAGACAAGAGCCTGAATCCTCTACACCAGCTACAACAGTGCTGACAGACTTGTGAGTTGAGTTTCAGTACATTTTCAGCCGATTATGAGTTTCAGTGCACTTTCAAGGGATTATGAATTTCAGTCTATTTTCAAGGGATTATGAATTTCAGTGCATTTTCATGGTACTGTGAGTTTCAAAGTAAGAGAAATTTACTGTTGCTCATGCTAAGTCTGTTTTCAATGTGCAACTTACTATTTTGTTCAGCAAATGGCAGTCACTGTTTGTGCTGTAGAATTTAAAAGCTGTGTTAGTAGCATAATTACTTGTTGGTTTGTCAGTCGTTCCCTATTGCAATATTACCAGCTTAACATTTTTTTTAATGTAACACAATATAGGCAATTAGTTCGTCAAGGGCAGCAGGCACTGAATTTGTAGATTGAACACTGAAATGTAAAGCTGCTTGCCAGTAGCAACCTTTTTGTTAGTTACAGACATCTTTAATGTGGAATTATTTGGATGAATTTTACTTCTGTGGAGATTGTGCTTACGGACGGAGACTGGTGGACTATAATGACAAAAATTTGAGTGTCCTTTTATGGCTGAAATTTTCAGAAACTGGTGGTTTTGTCATTATTGGTTCATGCATTTTATTTCATTGCTTACTAGAACATTGTTCAAAACTACAAATTTAAAACACATTCTAACAAGTGGTGCTGTATTATACAAGGAATATAAGTTAATAAAATCAGGAAGATGAATGAAAGAATACATGCATGTATGCATGGCCCTAAAAATGTGTGCAAAGAGCTTATAGTTTGAAAACAGCCTAAAGGTAAACTTAATCCTCCGTTGGTCAGATGCATTTTCTTAGAATGTGGGTTTTATGCCATTTCAATGAACGTGAGCTTCAATGGCAGAGATGTTTCCTGTTCTTGCTAAATCTGTTTTTATTGTGGGACTGTATTGTTTAGCAAATGGCTATCAGTGTTTGTGTTATTTTATTTCAATATCTGTAATTATTGTACAAGTAAATGAAAACAGTATACACAGTTATAGGTTTGAACTGTATTTATGGTAAATGGGGAGAAATGGGGGGATTAGGTGGGAGGTTGCTGCAGGAAGAACTGCTCTGGAGGGGTCCCTAATCTATTACCCCACCTAGGGCCCCATTTGACCATGATCCGGCTCTAAGACCCTGAAGAAGTCACATGGTTTAGTTAAAAAATATTCTAAAACAAGGATTTCAGGCTATACTGGCATTTGTATCCAAGCGGAATTTTAACAAAGGGTGTATTTTTTCACACCTACCCCTTATAGGTTCATAGGTTCATAGGTTCATAGGTTCATAGGTTCATACTAGGCTATCTGCCCAAGGGCATTTATGAAGTTAGCCCTTAAGTAGGCGAGAATGAGGTGCAAATTACATTAGAGAATGGGTGACCTGTTGATCAGCACACTGACTGAAGAATAAACATTCTCAAGCAGGGTGTTAATTTACAGGTAATGTCCATTGAAAAAATTAGTCTGCTGATTCATGTCAGCATATTAAGCTGCCGTGGAGCTTTGAATGAAAATGATACAACTGTCATTATTTTAAACTTGCTAAGCTACGTTTTTGCTGTTTAGTAAGTGTAAAATAAAAAAAAAAGAAAATTAAAAACTAAGTATAAAAAAGTGTGCATGTGTGAGTGGGAGTAAGACTGAATGAGCTATTATTTTTCACATGCTATGCAGCACTTTCCCTGTTTAGTGAGGGTAAAAACAAATGAAACAGAAAAAGTGTGTGTATGTGTGTGTGTTCCTTTTTCAGTCTACATGTGTGTGTATGCATGCTCGCATGCATGAAAGCAGAAATGTGTGTGCATGTGTGAGAGAGAAAAAGTGAAGAGTGATTGTGATAGAGCAGTAGCAGCAGGAGTTAAGAGGTCTGCATACCTAAAGATGCCACCCCTCCGTTTTTTTTCCGGAGTGCCCGGAAATCAGTAGGGCACTCCGGTTCTCCGGTTCTTGCACTCGGAGTCCGGAAATAGCGACGTCAGGCTCGTCAGCGCGTATTAAAAAAAAAAAAAAAAAAACATTCCCATCTTGGACCCTCGTTGATTGGCTGCTTGCTGCAGACGAGGCTCGTGCAGCAAGCAGCCAATCAACACGTAGAGTTACTAGTCAAAGCCCTGCAAAGCCCGCGGCGCTTCAGCTTCAGTTTTTACCTTTTACTTTTGTACAAAGGGTGCTTTAAGATCTGAAATTCTTGCTTGGACGTCGTCTTCAGTGGATTGCCTGCTGCCTGGAAGCCCTGCCTTCTGCCTGGAAGCTCTGCCTGGAAGCCCTGCCTGCTGCCTGGAAGCCCTGCCTGCTGCCTGGAAGCCCTGCCTGCTGCCTGGAAGGATTGCCTTAGCCCTGCTGCTTGCCTTGCTTGCTGGAGTCTTGCTCTGGCTGGAGGAGAAGTGCTGTGGACTGGGTGGTGGTGTGTTCCCCTGCTTGCTGGCCCTTTAGCTGCCTGTTCTCTTCTGCTGCTGAGAGCTTGTTTTAGTAGCCCTGCTGCTGATTTTTCTGGAGGTAAGTGGATTTTTTTTAATGGATTAATTCTTTGGAATTAAGGTAGATTTTCAAAGATTAGTGTGACAAGGGGAATGAAATATTGCCAGCACAGCTACTAGTGAATTTTTAAATATTAAATTTATATTAATTCACTAGCTGTGCTGGCACTATCTCATTCATTGATGGTGACAAGATGTGTGTAACTATCTAGATGTTCAACATGTGGTGATTAACTAGAACAGTTTCTAATCTGGTTTTGGACTTGGTTGCAGTGAATATATAATGACTTCATGATTTGTATAAGATGCTTGGACTGTAGATCTGTCTTTCTAGTCTGTCATCACCGTGATGTTTACGTTGACCTGTGTTTCTTCCTAGGGTGTCTTTCTAGGGTGTACAGTCTTCGTAGTATAGTGAGGCTTAAATGTAGCTTTTTTGTCTAGTTTGTCATCACAACTGTTTACCTTTTATCTGTGTTTTCTAGGGTATACCGTCTATACCAAAGCTTAGCTCATTTGATGTTACAGTGAATATATGATTACATGATTTGTATAGGATGCTTGGACTGTAGAACTGTCTTTTCTAGTCTATCATCACTGTGATGTTTACCTTGACCTGTGTTTCTTCCTAGGGTGTCTTTCTAGGGTGTACAGTCTTCGTAGTATAGTGAGGCTTAAATGTAGCTTTTTTGTCTAGTTTGTCATCACAACTACAACTGTTTACCTTTTATCTGTGTTTTCTAGGGTATACCGTCTATACCAAAGCTTAGCTCATTTGATGTTACAGTGAATATATGATTACATGATTTGTATAGGATGCTTGGACTGTAGAACTGTCTTTTCTAGTCTATCATCACCGTGATGTTTACCTTGACCTGTGTTTCTTCCTAGGTGTCTTGGGTATATAGCAAGGCTTAATGTAGTTGCTTTTCTTTGGGACTGTCAATGTGAAATATCTCATGTGGTTTTGAACTTGTTACAGTGAATATACACAGGATATTTTCTAACGTTTTGTTGTGCAGATATTTAAGTTTTGAGATGACTTAAATATTTATTTAGTGACACTGGGCCACTACCTTGGCATTGGTCAAACTAGCAATGTTTATTACTATTGCACAGCAAGACTGAACACACTTTGTTAGGGCCTTAAAGTTGCTTATAAGGAGTAGCTGGCTGATTATGTTGTAGTCTGGGGAAAAGGGGGGCATAGTTAGTAAACTTGTGCCAGCCTTTCCCTTGTGTATATAAATCAGACCTCAAGTGTGTCTCAACTGCTTTAGCAGGGGCCCAAAGCACTGTTAAATAGGGTGCTCGAGGTCTTCACTTGGCCACTATGCTCAACTCTAACTGTGCCAGTGGGAGGAGGTGGTGGTGAGGATCTGGAGTGGAAAAGGGGAGAAACCAGCCCCAAGTTGACTGGTCTCTGTGCTTTGCACTTAATATGGGGTGTTGCATCTGGAATTGTGGGGCTATGGAATTCATCTTTATGTCTGCCCATATGGTCTCTTATCATTATGCAAGTTATTACTGTTGCAGCCAGAGGGTATTATGATTGCTGAGTTACATATTTCATGTTTATCATTGTGTCGGCCCACACTATGTCCTGTTTGCCTTTATGCAAGTTATTACAATTGTAGCCAGAGGGTATGATTGCTGAGCTGCCATGTATTTCATCTTTATCTTGTCAGTCCACAGTATGCCTGAACTTTCTTGCTGTGTTCACACTCAGCTGGATAACGTTTGCACTGGGTTCTACATAAAAGTAGAGGGTCTTAATTTGGTGCATTGCTGTAGTGTCTGACCCATGTGTTTTACACACAGTTGAATGCCTTCTGTGCATATTCTGCTGTCACACCAGGTTCATGTGTAACAGCTGCAAGTCCCTCAGACAGGAGTTGCTTCTGCCTTTCATTGCTTTACCTTCACTGTAATTTTTCATGAGGAGTCTCATTTTTTTTTCCCTATACCAACTTGGTATTACTAGGGTGTGAAAGTCTGGAGATTCACATGTGAATGTGAACTCTGGCTAGTGGCTACTGACTGACACAGGCCCCACCAGGCACTGGTGTTGGTCACAAGTGTTTTGATTTTCTATTAATAGCTGTTTTGGTTTATTGTAGTGTTGAGCAAGGATCCTACAGTAATCATGTTCAGGAAAAGGTCAATGGATCATCAAGAAGAGGCTGAAAGCGTCTCCTAAGAGGTTTTTCTGCAGTTATAATAAGGTGTGGGAGCAAAGCTACTCATGGGTGCGACCTGTTCCAAATGCAGATGCCATGGCAAAGTGCACATCCTGTGGAACAACTTTCACTGTAAAATGGGATGGGGAAAAGGCATTGAAAAGCCATCAGAAGTCAGACAAACATCATCAAAGCCTTCAGCTCCAGAGGCAGAACCTCGTAATGACCAAGTTTATTCAGCCACGTAGTGTAACCAGTGAAGCTTCCAAAGTCACTGCAGCTGAAGTGACAGCAGTCTATCATGGAGTGAAACATGGTCACTCATATGTATCCATAGATTGTGGAGGTAAGCTGGCACCGACAGTCTTCCCTGATTCTACTTTGGCTTCAAATTCACCTGTGGGAAGACAAAATCTGAGAGTATTGTCATGAATGTTCTTGCACCTCATTCAGAGGAGCTCCTTCTGCAGGAACTTGGCAATTCCTATTTCTCAGTGGGATCAGATGCATCCAATAAAGGGAACAGAAAAATGTTCCCTTTAGTTATTCAGTACTTTACTCACACCCATGGCACACAACAGAAACTCCTTGATTTCTATGAGGATCATAACGAAAGTTCTGAATGTATCTTTACTAGAATAAAGGACATCCTTGTGCATAAAGGACTCAAAGTACAAAACATTGCTAGCTATGCTGCAGACAATGCCTCAGTCAATTATGGAAAGCACGGGTCTGTTTTTAAAAGTTTGAAATCTGAGGTGCCTCACATCATTGCAGCAAACTGTTTATGCCATGTAATACATAACTGTGCCAAGCATGCAAGCAAGGCCCTTGCAAAGTTTCATGTGGAGAATCTGGTTTTGAAAGTGCATAGTGAGTTTTCAGCATCTGCTAAAAAAATGGCACTGTTGAAAGGATTCTATGCTTTCCTAAACCAGGACTTTAAGGAAATAATGCAACATGTTGTAACAAGGTGGCTGTCTTTGTTCCCAGCTGTGGCAAGGCTGGTAGAATGTTGGCCTGCTATTAAAAGTTATTTTATTAGTCAAGGGCCTGAGGACTGTCACCCCCTTATCTGGAAATTTGTGGAGGCCGATGAGGATGGCATCAGTGGGGATGTGTCTGAGGCAGAGTGCTACATACATTTCATGCACTACATCCTGCAGGTATTCCACAAGTCTATAGCAAAACTTGAAAGTAACACTCTCTCTGCTCCAGAGTTGTACACCGTGATGAAAAGTCTAAAAGATGAGTTGCAGAGAAGGCTAGATGACCAGTTCTTTGGTACTAAAGTTTCATCTGCCTTACAGCACTTTACTCCAGCTGTCGCACAGCAGGTATGTAGGACCTTCTGTGATTTTTACAGCAAAGCACTTTGTTACCTACAGAAGTGGTTTGACCATGATAATAGTCCCTTTAAAGCTATGCAGGTCCTCAGCCTCCAACATCCTGTAACTTGGCCAGAACTGCGTACAGTTGCAGACCTCTTCAAATTGGATGTGGACATTGAAGCACTTTACTCAGACTACTGTACTTTAACTGCTGCATTGCCAGCCCTGTTACAGATGACAGAGGCATCTGTAAGTGATCGCTGGGTGACTTTTTTTAGTAAAGCTCCAGACTGCAAGCCACTTTACAGACTGGTGCAGTTTGCTCTTTCAATCCCCCCCAGCAATAGCTTTGTGGAAAGGGTTTTTTCACTTATGGGGAATGCGTGGACTGATGTAAGAAATAGAATGCTTGTGTCACTTGTGAAGGCAGAGTTGCAGGTCAAGCTAAACTTTAACATGAGTTGTTCGCAATTTTATTCATTTGTGAGAAATAACCAGCCATTACTTGAGGCTGCTAGATCAAATGCCAAATATAGCTTCAAGTATAAGCAATGATTTCTAGAAAAACTGAAGATACTTTAAACAGTTGCTTTTCTTTTACTATTGTGTGTGGTGAACCCTTAATGTACTGCTTTGAATGAACTGGTGTTTTTAATATCTAATTGTATTTCCATTTTAGTACCACCTGTGATATGAGACTTGGGCTTAGTTTTCCCATGCTTGTGTGTGATGTACTGTTGTATGTAGTGAACCTTTTGAAGTATTGCTAAATAAAGTTTTTTTTTATTTACTTTTGACTCGTTGCACATTTTTCTACTTATTGGTAACTGTATGTGATATTAAAGACTTATGCTGAAGGGTGCTAGAGTAAAGGGGTGTGGCTATTAAAAGGAATGGGTGTGGCTTGATTGTGCATGGGCAGGGCTTGTTTGTCAGGAAATGGCACAGTAGAAAGGTGGCAACCCTATGCATACCTCTTGACCACTTCAGTCAAGAGATCTGCATAAAGCCAAACATAAAACGGGGACAAAGGCTCAAAATAGGAACATATTTTAAATATTGCTGTCATGAAACACTAAAGTTGCTTAAGTAACAGGATTTGTATTAGCATGCATTTTCTGAAGTGCAAATGTTTGTGTGAGAGAGAGAAAGAGTGAGATTGATTGACCACTGAAGAAGCAGTAGCAAGGTTTGCATACCTCTTACCTTCAGAAATCTGGATAAAGCCTAAACTAAAGGAGGGACAAAGACTCAAAAATAGAAACAGATTTTAAATATTGCTCTTAGAAAATTATAAAGCTGCTTAAATTACAGGAATTGTGTTAGCATGAATTATCTGAAGGAAATAAAGTCTGAAAATCAAATGTATGTCATTATTTAGTGACTTCAATCTCAATGACTGGCAACAAACCACACATTTTAGGAACCAAAACATTAATAGATTTATAGAGTGATCTAGCTTAGGGGGGGGGGGGGGCTTTGTAAGCCTACCCAAGTTTTCCTTAAAGAATAATGATGTCTTGTAGCCAAATAGGACATTGAGGACCAGGCATTTATAGGCTACCTCTGTCCATAACAGTTTTAGGTGCCAGGCCTGGTGTAAATTTCCTATTCCTCCATCAACTGGTCTAGGTTGCACTTACACTGGGTAACAGACAAATTCAGCTTCACATGGATGGGAAGCCTGTTCCATAGGACATTCTAACAATAATAATAATAATAATAATAATAGTAATACAGTTAAACCCAGTATAAACTCAGTCTAAACTGCAAAGAAAAAAGGTAGTGTTTTCATTCTAATCGTGAACCAGTATAAGTCAAGGGTTCAGGAGCAACTAATGATTCTGTTAAGACATTTATGTACTGGAAAATATGGTGTCTCATATCCATTCTGGAGTAAAAAAGTTAAAACATTCCAGAACTGTTGCATTCTTAAAAAGTGAACCTTGTGGGATTTATATATTTTTTAGATTCCTAGCTTCATAGCTAATTACTAGGCTAGCTGCCTTAATGAGCCATTCTACACCTAGCCAATTTCTCTCCCAAAGGTGAGAATCAAACACTGTACCTTATGTCTGTGAGTCAAAAACCTTCACCTTTACAACCAACCAATACAGTGGTGATAAAAATCAAACTGTAAAAATGGACTGCAGACATGTCAGGGCCAGAAAAAGTTACTGCCAATTAAAGTTCGACAGGTTTTATGTGCTAAAACAAACTCATGTGCTTTGCTGCCAAAAATAATGTGCATGTAGAAAAATGCACCAACAAAAAGCAGAGTATTAAGAGTAATATGAAAGAATAGGATTTTGTAACATAAAAAAAAAAGTTATGATCCACTTTCTTAGTTATCTGAGAAAGAAAATGTTATTTATAGTCATCACTGCTGCAGTAGCTTTAACTACATGGGTTTTATCCTGCCAAGAATCTAACAGACAGTCAACTTCCAAAGCTTCAGGGTACCTTCCAAACACCCAAACTGTCAAGCACCTTGAGCTGACGAAAAGACAAGTTTGGGCTCAAAGCCTTTCAGAGCTTTACTGTCGCCAAAAGGCTCTCTCCTCGGAGGCTTTTGAGGATCAATGGTTGACTTGTACTTTCCTCAGCTGGGCAGATACATTCTTATTTTTTTACTGATGTTTTATTACTTTCTTCTGCAGTGAACTTATTTTAATAAGTGGTGTGTTTTAATGGATTGTCTCAAGACTGTAATATAATTTTAAAGGACTCATTTCTGTCAGTTTAAAAGTAGTGTTATCTAACTGATACATTTTTTTCTCTGGACAAATTATGTTTATTTTAAGGTTGTGGGGCTGTCATAGTGTTTGAAAATGCTTTTTACCATGCTTTTTCAGTAAAACCAAAAGCAACTTTTGAGAACTGGTAGTATTACTGGCATTGTTGATTGGTTTTCCCCAAGATAGAGGCACAATTTTTGGCTTGAACACGTGTGGTTCCCACAGTCTGTCCTCCTTCCAGCCACAAAAAGGAAAAGTTAAGAAACAGACTCTGTCACTACAGCAGGTTAGAAATCTCAGTCATCCGTGGGTGACTCTGCTGTTGCCATTTGTTGTACTTCAGACCACTCATTTTCTACCCAAGATCCCTCTGGTATAGCACCTTCAGCTACTATGAACTAGGGTTATCCACATCCTCTGCAGCTGTTGTACTTCCCTGAGTGGGCAAGGGAAAACCACTCCTATTTTTGGTCCTGCTAGAGGTAACAGGGAAGGTTTCCCTGTTGTGTCACAATGCTGTGCCCATCCCTGTGGAAGCAGCATCTGCCATTAATTAGCTCGCCCCATTTTTCCTGTAAAAACAAGCAGGTATCTAACTCCTCCTCAAACTTTTTTAGGTAGGAGTAGTTTACTGGCACTGGCTCAGGGTTTGATTCAGCATATTGATCTTCTTGTAGAATAGTTTCTGGTAACAGTGAAAGGGATGTCTCCTTTCATGAAGATATTCAAGATTCTGAATTGAAAAGGAAGATGCATGGACAGATTCAAGGTTTTATCCTCAGGTTTCTGATTTAGAATCAGAGGAGGAGAACTATCCTTCTGATTTTGTGTATGGCAGGTTTTCTTTCTCTGAGACTATTGCTAGAATGCCCCAGTGTTTCTAGTGGGAGAACACTAAGGTTTTTCAGTCCCTCAGAAAATACTATGAGTTTTTACAGAAGGATTTTCCAGCTGTCACTAAAAAGGCAGATAGCATATATGAAGTTCCTCAGTCTTTTACACTTTTGTACACTATTCACAAATCTAACCTAGCAGCTACAGCCTTACCCAACTCCTCTGCTGCTAAACATTTAGTTAATTCAAAGCCCACTCTTTCTAATAAGGATGGTAAAATATTGACAGGTATGGGAAACAGTGTGTACTTCTGCAACTATGAATTTCAGAATTTTAAACTGTCAGACTCAGATGTTAAAGTTTATTTTGTCATAATGTGGAAGTAAGTGCAATATTTTGTCTACAGTTTCTTCTTGTGAAGAACGATCTGCTTTAAATATCTTAGTTTATTCCATTTCACATGTCACTTCTCATTATTTACAGTGTCTGTGTGCAACTCTGTTGATACTTCTTCCAGGGCTATGGCCACTGGTATAGTTTTAAGGAGGCTTGCTTGGCTGAATTTTCAGAACCTTCCAGATGATGTTAAACATGAGATTTTAAATTTTATTTAGTGTTTGATCCCTCTGCTGCTGAGATGATCAAAAGTGTGACGAAAGGGGCAAGCTGATCCAGGGAATCTCTAGGATTTTTCAGCCCTACATTTTCAAAATGTCTGAGGGATTATTTTTCTTCATCCAATTTCAGCAAAACAGAATAAACAAATTATGTTTATTTTAAGGTTGTGGGGCTGTCATAGTGTTTGAAAATGCTTTTTACCATGCTTTTTCAGTAAAAACAAAAGCAACTTTTGAGAACTGGTAGTATTACTGGCATTGTTGATTGGTTTTTCCCAAGATAGAGGCACAATTTTTGGCTTGAACACGTGTGGTTCCCACAGTCTGTCCTCCTTCCAGCCACAAAAAGGAAAAGTTAAGAAACAGACTCTGTCACTACAGCAGGTTAGAAATCTCAGTCATCCGTGGGTGACTCTGCTGTTGCCATTTGTTGTACTTCAGACCACTCATTTTCTACCCAAGATCCCTCTGGTATAGCACCTTCAGCTACTATGAACTAGGGTTATCCACATCCTCTGCAGCTGTTGTACTTCCCTGAGTGGGCAAGGGAAAACCACTCCTATTTTTGGTCCTGCTAGAGGTAACAGGGAAGGTTTCCCTGTTGTGTCACAATGCTGTGCCCATCCCTGTGGAAGCAGCATCTGCCATTAATTAGCTCGCCCCATTTTTCCTGTAAAAACAAGCAGGTATCTAACTCCTCCTCAAACTTTTTTAGGTAGGAGTAGTTTACTGGCACTGGCTCAGGGTTTGATTCAGCATATTGATCTTCTTGTAGAATAGTTTCTGGTAACAGTGAAAGGGATGTCTCCTTTCATGAAGATATTCAAGATTCTGAATTGAAAAGGAAGATGCATGGACAGATTCAAGGTTTTATCCTCAGGTTTCTGATTTAGAATCAGAGGAGGAGAACTATCCTTCTGATTTTGTGTATGGCAGGTTTTCTTTCTCTGAGACTATTGCTAGAATGCCCCAGTGTTTCTAGTGGGAGAACACTAAGGTTTTTCAGTCCCTCAGAAAATACTATGAGTTTTTACAGAAGGATTTTCCAGCTGTCACTAAAAAGGCAGATAGCATATATGAAGTTCCTCAGTCTTTTACACTTTTGTACACTATTCACAAATCTAACCTAGCAGCTACAGCCTTACCCGACTCCTCTGCTGCTAAACATTTAGTTAATTCAAAGCCCACTCTTTCTAATAAGGATGGTAAAATATTGACAGGTATGGGAAACAGTGTGTACTTCTGCAACTATGAATTTCAGAATTTTAAACTGTCAGACTGTCATGTTAAAGTTTATTTTGTCATAATGTGGAAGTAAGTGCAATATTTTGTCTACAGTTTCTTCTTGTGAAGAACAATCTGCTTTAAATATCTTAGTTTATTCCATTTCACATGTCACTTCTCATTATTTACAGTGTCTGTGTGCAACTCTGTTGATACTTCTTCCAGGGCTATGGCCACTGGTATAGTTTTAAGGAGGCTTGCTTGGCTGAATTTTCAGAACCTTCCAGATGATGTTAAACATGAGATTTTAAATTTTATTTAGTGTTTGATCCCTCTGCTGCTGAGATGATCAAAAGTGTGACGAAAGGGGCAAGCTGATCCAGGGAATCTCTAGGATTTTTCAGCCCTACATTTTCAAAATGTCTGAGGGATTATTTTTCTTCATCCAATTTCAGCAAAACAGAATAAACAGTCTCAGCAGAATTCAAGTAATCAGACATTTAAGAAGTAGCAAGGAGGTTCCCAAAACAAGTCTCAAAACCTCCCAAAACTAAGGACACTCCACCAAGTCTGAATGACCATTCAAGAGACCTTGTGACCCCCCTCCCCCAGCCCTTGATCTCCTTATCTTTCAGAAAGTCTGAATCTTCATTTTTCTCTATGACAATAGATTATTTTGGACAAATGGGTTCTGAAAATCATTAGGGTCAAAGATGGCAGTGGGAGGAAATTCTATCTTTACAGGGGGGTCATTCCTCATCTTGCAGATCAGAGTGTTTTGTTTCCACCTAATCTTCGTCACATGCTGTGATGGAACCAGTTCCTCCTTCCCAAATGGGAAAGGGGATTTATTCAAGGATATTCCTCGTCCCAATGAAAAAAGAAAAAATAAATAAATAAATAAAAGCACTTGGAGACCAATTCTGGATATTTCTATCCTAAACCTGTTTGTAATAGCGCCCAAATACAAAATGAAGTCACTTTACAACCTGCTGCCTTTTCTTCCTCTTTCAAGTTTCCTGGTAATGCTAGATTTAAAATATGCTTATTATCATATTCATTTTCCTCTCTAGGGTTTGTCTGTCTGGATCACATTATCAGTTCTCTGCTTTACCCTTTGGACTATCCACTGCACTAAGTGTGTTCACAAAGTGTCTAGTTTTAGCTCATTGAAGGCTACTGGATATTCACATTTTTCTGTATATAGATGACTTATCTTTGCAGAATCTATTTCAAAATGTCAAAAACCTATCGGCTGAGATATCTCTTGCACAAGCTGGGATTCAAAGAGAATATTCAAAAGTCTTTCTTGACTCCCTCACACAAGATTGTGTTCCCGAGATGTCAACTCTTCACATCAAGTCAAAAAGTTTTTCTTACACATGAAAAAATAAGTCATTATTTAGATCCATTTCTAAGTTTTTCTCTCAGACTTCAGACATTGCAAGGAAATACTTCAGGACTTTGGGTTTCTTGGCATCTATGATTCTCATGATATCCCTGGCAAGACTCCACTTGAGAAAGATGTAAAGGTATCTGGCATCTCTTTGGTCCCACCATCAACACCCTTTATCTTCTCAGATCCTAGTACTGGGGTTTGTCAGAAGAGAAATCACTTGGTGGAGACACAGATTTCCTTAAATCAAGGTCGCCCTATCTCGATCCCTCCTTGAAAGCAGTCAGTCACCACAGATGCTTTAGATTTTGCTTGTCGAGCCGTTTCAGAAGAGATAACAGTGCAGGGGTGTGGGACACCAAGGACAGATGTAAGTACATAAATATCAAGGAAATGTTTGCCCTGATCAACTCAGTCAGTTCTCTGAACTATCTTTGGTCCAGACACCTCTTAATATGGTTATAGACAATACCACAGTAATGTGTTACATTGGTAAGCAAGGGGGAACCAGGTTATACCCCCTTTGAAGAGTAGCAATGTTAGCTTGTGATATAGCTTCAGAGCACAGTCTCACTCTGCAAGCATCCTACATTCTGTCAGAGCAAAACTGTGTGTCAGATAAACTGAGCAGGACCAGGGCAGACCCTCACAATTGGAAACTAAATACAGGGGTCTTCAAAGATATGATCCATCTATGAGGAGTTCCTCCTCTCTAATCAATCAACTCAAAAAAATCTGCTCCAAGACTCCATGCATGAAGGTCTGGAAGACAGTTGCCTTTTCTTTTCTTTGGACAGGAATGCTCCTGTATGCCTTTTCACCCTCTCTACTAATATCCAGGGTACTTCAGAAGATTCAGAAAGAATCCCCCAACATCACAGTGGTGACTCCTATCTGACCCAGAAACTTTTTTTTTTTTCGGAGGGGCAGTGGGGTAAGATACAACAATTTGGAAAGCAACAAGAACCAACGCCAGAAGAAAAATCGCAAGAACCAGAGGAGGACATAACAGCAAATGAACTGGAAGGACCTAATATCCTTCTAAGTTTGCAAGGTGACTTTAAAATCTTTAATTATACTGTTCTTAATATAGAACAGAACATGACTGATTTTTTTGCAAATGTCTTGTCTTTTGTCCCTGATCAAAGGGGTGATGTTGTAAAAAACTATAGTGGACCTTAAATTGTATGTTCGTAAATTGAACTTGGCAGTGTTAATGGGAACCAATTCTTTGTTAATTAACACCCTTAGGGTATCCAGTGTATTCAACACCCCCCCAAGTCACTTTAAATATCTTTGAAAAAATGTGCGAAATTGATTTAAGAACATTACTGGATGTGAAATGTAAAAAAATCTGACTTAACTAATATTAGCAAGGAAGAATGGATTTTATAAAATTGTTGAACTATTGCAATATTAGAGTTATGAATCCAGACAAGGGGGTGGGTTGGTGTTAATGGACCAATCAGAATATGAAAGAAGAATGTATCAATAGTTGATTTCTGACTTCTATACTCTTGTGAGCCTTAACAAAGTTAACACTGCCTACAAAAGAATTAGGGGAATGTTTGATGACCTGTTTTTGGAAGGGTCTATAGACATAGACACCTTCCAGTATTCGTCTATGCCGGCTCCTAGAATCACAATAATCTTTGGCACACCAAAGTTACACAAAAGTTTAGTGAAACCCCCGTTTAGGCCTATAGTGGACAGTAGAGGTTCGATAACTTATGCATGTGCCAAATTTATAGATAGTATTTTTAAAACCATTATTAAGTAAGAAACAACAACTGTGTCGGGATTCTTGGAGCTTCTTGGAAAACATAAACAAGTTAGAATTTAATGACAAATACATTTTTGTGGTCATTGATGTAAAATATTTATACACTGTTATCTCTCAAGCACTGGGTATTTCATGGACAAGGGAGTTCATGCTCTATCACAAAGCTGAGGATAACAAGGTGTATTTAGTGGAGACATTGCTTGACATTGTGCTATCAAATAATTACATTATGTTCAATAAAGAGATTTTTTTAGCTTTGCTAATAGTGTCATGGCCCACTGGGAATGATCTTGTCTATTTAAGAACCAATTGTTCAACAGAATGTCCTTTGGTATACCCGCTATCAAGACGACATGTGTCTGATTTGGAAGGGGGAAGTTGAACTTATAGATAATTTTATAACCGATATTACTGCAATGACTGATTTCCTAGAATTTACCTACAATGTTGGTGTTGACACCATTACATATCTTAATGTAAAAGTAACAAAGGATAGGAGTACATGTCAGTATAAAACTACAATCTATAGAAAACCCACACATTCTAATACCTTTTTACATTTTTCCAGTTGTCACCCTTACCACCAAAAGAAAGCTGTGGTTAAGGGTCAGATGGTGTCCGATGATGAAGATTTTCTTGAGGAATGTGAAAAATTGAGAACCATGTTCCTTAAGAGAGGCTATCCTAATAGCCCATTGACAGACATCATTCTCGAGGTTAGAGCAAAGAGGGAAACTGGACATTTCAAGCCCCTTGTCTATAATAAGGTGGACTTAAACAGTATTGATATATCATCTCAAGAAAGTACGAATAATAGGGGTCAATTAAGTACAAACAATAACCTTACTTTGAATTTCCTGTCCACTTTCTCCATTGATTCTAGGGAGAATAAAGAAATGTTCATCAAGAACTGGGCCATCATATCAGAGGACCATATGATTAGTAAAACATTGGGTACAGGACCCAAGTTTACTTACAGAAGGGGCCTAAATTTAAAAAGCATAGTAGAGAGAAAAAATATCAGAAATATGAAAGGTACTGAATTTAATTTTATAGGAATGAGAAAATGTGGCGTATGTTATTACTGTAGGTTTATTAAAACAGGGACTTCCATCTTGATAAGGGACAAGTCATATAGTATAAATGGGAGATTCAACTCTGAATCAAAAGGTGCAGTATATGTTGGGGTTTGTGACTCGTACGTCTTTTTCGGAAAACTGAAAGAAAGTTTAAGCAAAGAGTATATGAACACCAATACAGTATACTCAAGGGGGAACACCAATAATGCTTTAGCAAAGCATGTTATGGGCCACCCAACTCATAAATTCACATATTCTGTGTTACAACAAATTCCACATGATCCAAGAGGAGGGCCTTGGCAGCTTAACTTGGAAGAACAAGAAATATTTTGGCAAATGAGAACCTCAGCATATTCCCCTCCTGGATTAAATGAATATGTCTATTAAAAGTATCTTAAAGCTTAAAAAGCATTATGCAGATAATGGTTAAGCTATTACAATACGAAAAGGTGTAAAAAATATATAATAGGTAGTTGTTAGTTATTTATAATGTTTATATTTTTATTTAATATATATTTTTATAAAAAATATATATATATATATATATATATATATATATATATATATATATATATATATATATATATATATAAGTTTTACCTAGGATGTTATTTGTTTAAATTTTGTATATGTTGTGCCAATACTTAATATAGTAGTGCACTAATATGTTTTTATTTTAGGTTTTTATTAGCAGTAAATTATTAATTAGAGGAATAATTAAATAATTAAGGATGTCAATTAAACATATATAAGGTTTGGAAGTGATGCTTGCAAGTTGTCTGAAGAAGTGGGGCCATTGACCTCTACGAAAGCGCTCACAATAAAGGCTCGCAGTTTTAGTTGCTTGTTTCTTGGGAGTCATCTGTTTTTGTATACGCTTGCTGTATTTTGCTGTACATTGTTTTTCATTTTGGTTTTGTTTGGTGACTCAGAAACTTACAGTTTTGAAAAAAAAAATAATTGACAAGAATTTAAAGGCCAAATATCAGTACACAAATGCTGGAAGAACTAAAAGTGGTGTTTTACCTCATTGCAAAACTAATAATCAGGGAAGTACTTTATTTATTCTGCATTTATTCTCACCTATTGATTTCTGATCTTTTAGTATTCAAACAAGTTTTGATCATTTTTATTTAAATTTTCTTGCTTAAAATTGAAGTACTATAATAGTACAGTTATATAACTAAATCAATTAATTAATTAGGGTGTTGTTTCCCTGTGCTAAAATTATCCCACACACACATTTTAAATATTTCTGCCATTTTACTAGTATTTATATTAGTGTTGCTAATATTATTTCATTTTCTTTGGAGCCTAGAAATCAAAGTGTTGTTATACAGTTACCTGTCTGAATTCATTAATTTTTGTGCTTTTTACCTGTGGTAAATGTGTGTGCCCCCATTCTTACTATTTATAACTTGTTTACTGTTATAGCAAACTTTTACCTAACTGTCATTTCCCTGAGATAAATCTGCTGGTTTTGCTCCATTTTTATTATAACTTAGTTATTCCTACAACAAAGTGCTAGCAAAGTGTGTGGGCAGTCTGACAGGTAGTAGTAATTATTCAGTGAGACAGGATAAACTGCTGCTTTTTATAGGAAACTAGCCAAAAGCTGTTTTTCCTCATTGCTTTGTTTAAATTCCTAGCTTAGCTATACTGAAGTAAGTGAGGTTAGTCTGCTGACTTTACTACAAGATGTCAAAGGACTGATATCAGTACATATGCTGTAAAACCTAAAATTGGTGCACTGACCCAATTTTAAAGCCAGTAATCAGAAAACTACTTAATTTATTTTGTGTGTAATAATGCCTGCTGATTTATTTATATATTTTGGTATTTAAGCAAGTTTGCTGAGGATGTAAAAAGTCATTGCCTAATATAACAAGGCCTAACAAGACTAGGTCTCACTGGAAATTAAAAACTACAACACATGACTCCTCACTCAAAACAGAGAGTCAACAGGAAAGCCCTCATGCCAATCCAAGTATGCTTAAACCCTCTTAAAAATGTACTGATGATTGTTGACTCCATAATAAGGCATACACTTTACTCTCACAAGGCTGACCAAAGACAGGGTGATACTGTGTTGTCTTTCACTAGCCAAGATCACTAACATCTCAACGACTCTTAATCCGAACAAGTCTGATTACAGCATGGTGGTGGTGGTGGTCCAAGTGGGAGTAAATGACCTGGTAAACAAAACCATATAGAATATGCAGAGAGGCATTGCTGAGCTCTCTATGCATGTCACACATGCAGGAAAAAACTCTGGTAATGAGCAGAATCATACTTTTACCAAAACTGATGCAGAAGAGCAAATACAAGTTGACTAAATTTAAACAATTGGTTAAATGACTTGATGTCATTTGGGTGGGTTCTAGTGTATATATCACCATGGGAGGAACTACTACACAGCACTGCTTGCTTTGCCAAGGACAACTTGTAACTCTTTTCCAGGGATTCAGCATACTGGCCAGAGCCTTTGCTGCCCCCATAGCACTTTTTTTTTAACCGAGTCTAGCTGATGGATTTACAAACCTAAATATACAAACAAAACAAATGAAGCACCAGACAATATCAGTGTTGAGCTGATCAGTGTTAGGAGTCTAAACAATAAATTACTTGATCTTGAAGCACAAGCTGATCCAACACAAGGCAGTCAAGCCAGATGCCTAGGGGGCCCTGCCTTGCTTAAAAAATATATATAAAAAAAAAATCTGCTGATCTGGTCTGTCTTTGCATTGCTCTGTAATCAACCTTTCTGCTGGTCTGATCTATCTTGGTATCTTGGTCAAGTCTGTTAGCATCAGCCTGTTAGCCTCCTCAGAAGCAGGAGATGTAAGTAAACAGTAACACAGTCAGATCTTTGATTTATTAAGCGGGTACTCAGATGCATACAATGAATCATCGATAGGGAGATTTGATTCTCAGAACCATGCAGATCTTGGATTTGTTTTTGGATGAAAGTGAAAGAGAAGTTTTTCAGTGGTGTAAATGTAAAGAGCTGGATCACAAACAAATGGGAACCTAGGCAGGGAAAAGGATCATCCACCGCCAGCCATTCAAGTGTCCCATTACTTGGCTATTTGTCCCCAGTTACCATACATACTGTTCAAACCTGTCAGTGTGCATACTAATTTCTTCCTTACTTTGCAATGATTAGAGATATTTAAAACTTTTATTTCAAATTTTATAGTACAGACACCAATTGCTATTTGCTAAACAAAAAAAAATCAGTCTCAATGAAATATACAGCATGAATGGTAAGCTTCTCTGCCCTTGAAACTAATATTCATTGAAATACTACTGAAACCCTTATTCAAAGACAATGTATCTATCCAGTGGCAGATTAAGTTTACCTTTGGGCTGTTTTCAATTTATAGACCCCTTCCACACATGTTTAGGACCACCCATACATGAGCATGCTCTTTAATGCATCCTAATTGTATTAAATTATATTCTTTATATAATACAGTACCACTTGTTAGACAGTGTTTTAAATTTGTAGGTTTGAACATTTTTTCCGGTAAGCAATGAAACAAAATGTATGAGCCAATAATGAGAAAACTACCCATTAAAGAACATTTCAACCATAAATAGGGACTAAAATATCTGTCATTACAATTGATCAGCATCAGTCAATATTCACAATCTCTGTGGAACTAAAACTCATCTGAATAGTTCCACATTGAAGAGATTTACAGCTAATGAAGAGGTTGCTATTGACAAATAACTTTATATTTTGAGTACAGATTCAATATCTGCTGCCGTTTAAGAATAAATTCCCCATGTTGCATTAAAAAAAAATGGTAATCTGGTAATATTATAGGGAATGGCTGTCAAACCATCAAAAGGTTCATATAGTTACAAGGAATCTCATCCAAAGAGGGACACACTCAGGAGTGCAGCACTACCACCTTTCCCCCTTAAAAGCCACTGCAATATCAGCACTTAATCTGCAAAGTATGGGAGAAGAACCCACAGCCTTCTGCACTAAAGGCAAGTATGGTACCTTTTGTGCTACTAACTCTTCTTTCAAAATTTATAGAACAAACACTAATGACCATTTGCTAAACAAAACAGTGACATATTTAAACAGACTTGGCATGAGCAACAGTAAACTTCTCTTCCCTTGAAACTCAACATTCCTTCTTAGAAAATGCATGCAAATGCAACATTCCTTGAAAATGTACCTGTTGACCAGGCTATAGGATACCCTATTCAAGGTACAGGGTTTAAGCCTAAATAAATTAACCAACCTGACATCCGTAATTGGGACATTTGATACACATGCACACCTCTTCTCATTGTCATTTATCACAATGTTTCCTTTAATAAAAAGTCAGAATGGCAATTCTCCTTTCCCATAATAAAGATCCAAAGCTGTGCTCAGTCATCTCTTAGGAATTCCATGCACTCTGCTCCAGTCTTTAACATGTGCATGCATCAGGCTACAGGAGCTACTAAGGACACACTCTGCATACAACCTTAAAGAAGAAATGTAACACATGCAGAGTATGTTCTTAAAGAAGAAATGTACGTTTTGTGGCAGTCCCTCGGAAAGGGACCTGGGTGTGTGTGTGTGTGTGTGTGTGTGTGTGTGTTTGTTAGCAAGCTCCACCATAGATTCCAGGATGGAATATAGCCCCTGACCCTCCAGGATACAGCTACAGATCCTACAAGATGGATTACAACTACAACCCAAGGATGGTTACTGACAAATCCACCAGAATGGATTATAGCCCTTTCCCCTTTAGGATAATTACAGACAAAAAACACAAGCACCTTTCCAGGTAAGCCATTGAGGATTACAACAAATTAGTATTACTATCCATTAGTGTGTCATATCTATTCTTGCTCAGAAAGTACATACACTCTTATAAAAAGAGTCAAATTTTGAACTCTTGACTCTTGGAAACAGCACTTCAAGAGCTTATAGCTTTAATCGACTGTACTAACTCCCAAACCTTTTTAATGTCTTCATTTTCTGCTAAATCTCTGAGGATAACAGCCAGTCAATAATTATAGTCATAAGAGTTTCCTAGTTTTTGTTCAGAAAAAAAGCATTCCAAATTAATTTGAGTCGCCTGGCACTTAAGGATCTGAGTTGCAAAACTGCTTCCTGTAGTAAAAAGTAAGGGGTTTGAATCCTTCCACCTCCATTTACCTACCCTGTACCTTTCAGCAAGTCACTCAAAACATTGACCCTGAGTCATCCCTAAAAGGGACAATTTGTACAGCGATTCTACCTGATTAGCAAATAAATAAATAATTATACTGAAAATGTAGGGTTTTGCCCCTCATTATTTTTGTCTTTTTCCTTAATTCTGGAGCAAAGAACCTGAGAGTTATTTTTGTCCATTCTTTGTAAAATGTATTGCTTTCTGACAAATTGTTGAGGATTGCAATAATTAAATGGTGGCATACAGATGTTTTAAATATTGTACCCTCCAGAAAATACTTGCTAATGCAAAGCTGTTTACTCTAACAACTTTCTAAGAATGTGACTGAAACATTTAAAATCTGTTCCTGATTTATGGGACTTTGTCTTTGATTTGAGATAAGAATTTAAGAGGGCAGGGGGATGCAGAGCATTCTGTTGTATGGCTTTGGCAGCAGCAAGCTGAGATACACTTCTGGCCTATTATTTATTGATGTATCCATTCACTTTCTCTCAAGCAGACAGTGAAGATGTCGAGTCAAGCATGTGACTGTTATTGATGGCTTAGTGTATCAGTGTATAAATATTTAGTTACTGCAAGCCACAGTAGCTGTAGTGTAAAGGAAAGAATTTAATTTTGTAAACAGAAAATCATATGAGCTATTTGGATTCTTGGTTTCCCTAATTTTGTTGACTGCTGACAGTATATTTATTTGTCTGTGAATAAACTGGACAGCATGAAGTTTAGGAGTTTAATGCTAATAGTTTAACTGTGAATACATTATCTTTATGTTTTTGCTAGGTGTGAGATGTAACGTCTTGGGCTACAACAGAATGTCTGATACTCTGTACAGAGGAGTAAGGCTATGAGCTACATCTGTAAAGCAGGGTTTGATTCCCTCAGCCTTCATTTGTCTACTGTGCGACTTTAACCATGTCTCTTCACCAGGCAGTGTTCTTAGACTGCCCCTGAAAAGGGAGATCTGCATTCATTGTGTTGTCCTAATCTCATAGCAAATGGGTTGAACATTTATTTATTTATTATTTTATTTTTACATTTTGTTTACCAGAAGTGTCAACCGGGCTGGAGGCCCATTTTCAGTGGAGGCCCTGGGAGAAGAGCTCCGTACAGAAAAAAATGTGTAAAAGATAACATGACAAGCAGGAGCGGCCCTAGGTCAACTGGTACCCTAGGCAAAAGGGCTCCATGGCACCCCCCCACCACACTACCTGGTGCCCCCATCCTGGTATACCTACACCAAATAAATACTGGAAAAGTGCCCCTGCTAGACCGGCGCCCTAGGCAGCCGCCTAGTTGGCCTATGCCTAAGGCCGGCTATGATGACAAGAAATCCATTTATGACTACATAGGACAATAATGCAAGAAATATGATGCTCCAAAATGCAATTTCATTTACAAAATGCGTAAGAAAATTAATATGAGCACCTTCCAATAATTACAGACTGGATAGGTACAGTATATCATTTAACACTTAGATTTACTAATTCATAAAGTTATGCAATGAGCAGAGTTATGCGTAGAATTTAGGGAGTTAGAAGATCTGTTTGGTAGGTTGTCACTTAAATTCTTGTGCCCTTCACATAGACACTAATTAATGCTTCACTACTTGTTTAACTAGGATTTCCAGCATGTGCCTTGCAGCTTAATGGGTTACACTATGCATTTTCAATAGATGTGAGTTTCAATGGAAGAGAAGTTTACTGTTGCTAATGCTAAGTCTGTTTTTAGTGTGAGATTGTTCTTTGTTGGAAGTGGCTGTCAGTGCTTTTGCTGTAAAATAAGAAATATCGATACATTAAATTCAAATTAGTTAAGTAATGTGATACTAAAATGGCTTTGGGGATGAGTGGGGGACCCTAGTCTATCACCCTGTCTAGAGCCCTATATGACCATGATTGGCTTTGCCTTAAACCTCTCCTGCATTTGCATAGGTTCATAGATTAGTACTAGGCTAAGTGCCCTTCTGGGCCATTTTAAGCCAAGTCAAATACCCCATGTCAGACTCAAACCCTGCACCTTTTATTTGTAAGGCAGCAGCACATTCATGTGTAAATTCTTTAATGAAAATAGGTTTAAAAGTGTAGAAAGCATCCCGTCTAGACCACAGGTTTGCACCTGCTATGCACTTACTGCTGCTTTAGACCTAATAGAACCTCTGGCCCAGTTACCTCAAGGTAGATTCCTAGAGACCCACAAACCAAACTTATTTAGATTTAACTCGTTTTACATGAAAGCAACTATCAGATTATAGCTTGTTATAAAACCCCTTCAATAACCCTTGAAAATCATGTCAATATATATTTGAGCTTCAAAAATGTCATCTTGGCTGAATTTAATATACTGTTGATAAACAGGGAGGCATATACCTCAAAATGTAGACTACTCCCTAAAATTCCTGAGTTTCATAAAGAAGAATTAGCTGGATTAAATAGTCAATGATGCTGATTTGATCCTTACAAATATAGCATCTACATGCACTGTCCTACTGATATACCCTTCCCTAGTCAAGTCTGACAACAAATTAGTAACCTTCCCCTTCAAAATCCCCCAAACAGCAGATGCAAATATTATAGCATTCAAATACTTCAGACATACACAGTTCCAACAATTCTACGACAAAGTCTAAAAGTTCAAGTATAGCTGTAACCTCAAAATGTTAAAACAAGCTAGTAGTTATGCAGATAAATTCTATGCCCACCTAGAAAGTTGTATAAATCTATCAGTCCCCAGCAAAACTAAATGACATGGGGAGGGTAACAGCAAACCTGCATGGCTGGCCACATTTGTAAATAAACAATGTACTAAAAGGGAAAAGCTCATTAGAATATATAGCAAAACTAAAGGGACACAAATGAAAGTCATTATCTAAAGGTGATCCAAGCTACTAAAAAAGTCCATCAAGGAAAGCACAGGTTTTCCATGAATTTAGGCTGGCTTTGGAAGCTAAGAATAATTACAAATCCTTCTTTACTTACATCAGGAATTTATTAAATAACACTCAATATTGCTTGGCACTAATTCATTATGTCACCATCTATTCTCATATAGTGGATATTGCAAACATATTACCAATACCCCAGAGACATCTATATAAATCTCAAATACACCCAAGGATCTCAAACCACTTAGCATCACAAAAGAACATTAGTTAATAGTGCTTTCAAAAACAAAAAATATTTGTTATGGAAGTCGATAACATACCAGACTGTCTATTGAACAACACTAAATATACAACAGTGACCCACTCCTGCAACTATTCAACCTGAGCTCATCTAATGCTCTTGACTATGAGGATTGATGCATAGCATTAGTGATGGCACCACACCGAGGTTGTCCCCACCATGGACTCCTGGAATTACAGACCCATCAGCTTTCCAAGCTTCATATGCAAGGCAATGGAACAGGTCATAGCAGACCTGACAAAACTATGATATAAAAAAATCATATACAAGACTTGACCCTCAGCAGTTTGACCTTTGCTAAGGGTAGATCCTGTCTAATGAAGAAGATTTTTTGGATAGGGTAACACAAGCCATGGACAGTGATCATGCTGTTCATACAGCATACCTTGACCTCAACAAGGCATGTGATGATATACCACATGCCAACATTATCAGCATCCTAAATGTGCTCTAAACCAATCATTATGTTGTTAGATGGATAGCTAGTTGGCTCATGGACAGAACCCACACTGTGAGCATGACAATTGTATCCTCAGGGAACACAAAGGTAACCAGTGTGGTACTAGAGGGACCTCTTATATGCAGCATGCACTTCTATGATCTCCAAATCAGAAAAAGTAAACTTTTGTCAACCTAGTATGCAGATGATTGTATACTGTGTATTATACGCATATCCTCTTCTGATGTGCAGAAGCTACAAAGCAAAACTTACATGCTAATAGCTGGAGTTCTGATAATGGGCTAAACTTAAATGTTAAAAAAATGAAATATTGTTGCATTTGGCAAACAAACCCTCCACCCAGCTTACATTACAGAAGAAAGCCCACTCCAAAATGATGTTGTGGGAGACCATGGCACATGGGTATATAATTCCCTCTACTCTGATCATTATGTTCCCAAGGAGGCAATGGCACAGATGATCACAAAGATCATTTCCTATAGATGTAAAGAATTCATTTTCCTCCATATTCTGTATTAATCAGGCCGATCACTGAATAGAATGCCCACATTGGGATGTAGCTTACTAAACATATAAACCAGTTGGAGAGACCACCAAGGTTAATGACCAAAAGGTTCATAGGCCAAAGGACCTGAGCTACCAAGTGAGTCAGGAGGCCTTGTCCCTGTAGTCAGTTTCCTATAGACCACTTTGGGGTGACCTGTGCCTTGCCTTCCAGGCCATGAAGGATCCAGTAGTCTAAGACTCTCCACAAATCTATTGGCTCAATGAACAGTAAAACCCGAGATCTGAATCTGCTTCTACAAATAAACAAACCAATGTGGAAAGATAGATTTGTCACGCAATGACTACCCTTTTCTCTTTCCAGGTTAAGCAAATTGACACACTATCTTCAATTAAGATGGAATTAGACAATTTGCTTGATATTCATACTTTCACCCCAGAATGACTGCCCTAGCCTTGGCCTTAGAAAAGGAAGCATGGTCTATGGGTGTGTACTAGCAAGCCATAAGGCATTTGCCTTGTATATTTTATTCTGTGATTCTGTGACATACTTTGGAAAAACTGGGTTTCATTCCATTATTAATGTATACATCTTGCTCTGTATGCAGCCCTAAATAAGTTATTACATTAGCCATTTTCAAGCAGTAATGGGTTTGATATCAGCTTGAATATCTATGTATTGTGTGGTTTTAAATTCTTTGTAAAAAACAGATGTTTTTGATTACTAATTAACCACAATGTACATGCAGTAGCAGTTATTCAGATTAAAGTTCATCCAATCATGATAAAATGCATCACAGACTAGTGAAACATGCATTAAATTTATTGTATTAAAAATAAACCTCTTTTGCCATGACAAAAGGCTTTCAAAGTAATATAGTTGGGTCTGTTATAACTGGCAGACTATCGTATTGCTTTTGTGCTTAAGACATTAATTTTGCATTTAGCTTGGTATCCAGACTGTTTTGTAAACATGATTTGCCAGTCATAGTTCAAATAAGTAACACTATTAAAAATGACTAAAAACATGGAAGTACAGCAAACTGTTTCAGTCTGAAATTGTTGCAAGATACTTTTTATTTTTTCCTGAACTGTAGTCATACATAAGGCAGTTATATATAGCTGGCATGCATTATAATCTTTACCGTCCTCACCTATAAAACATAGGTTCATAGGTTGATACTAGGGCATTTATAAGCCTAGCCAGAGTGTGTTTGGCTTTCGCCACCCTTTTAGTTTAGTTGACTGTGCCTCTGTATAGTAGGTCACAGAAGATAGCCCTTTTAAGGTTAGTTTACTGTGCCTCTGTCTAGCAGGGACACAGAAGGGATCCCAGGGGTAAACCTACGATCTCCCATCCACTCGTCAAGATTTCTCTTGAAGAGGGTCATTGAGGGGCTCTGCCTAACATGGATTGGGATTTTGTTCCAGAGTGAGGGGAGCCTCTGGGATATGAATCTGTCCCTCCAGCATGTCCTATTTATTTCTGTGCTGTGGTTTAAGTCCCTGGAGCATGTAGCTCTAAGGGATTTGGATTTCCTGAGGTGGAGCATGTCCATTAATTCCTGTTTGGACATGACTTTATATGTCAGGCACAGATTGCCTCTGAGTAGGCGGTAAGCAACTGAGTAGAGCTGGAGTTTCTTTAGCCTAACTGCGTAGGTCATCTGTTTGAGTCCCTTGATCCTCTTGGTGAGGTACTTTTGGGGTCTTTCCAGTTGCTGCAGGTGTCGGTAAGGTGCATCCCAAATGGGGCATTGTATTCAATTATGGACCTGATAAGTGATGAGTAGAGGGGCACAATGACCTCTCTTGATCTAGATGTGTACCCTTTCGTGATAAGGTGGGCTATATAGAAGGTCTTTCTAACCACTTTGGCAATGTGATTGTCAAAGGAGAGATTTCTATCTACTTGGATCCCCAAATCCCTAATTACTTCTTCCATACTTAATGGATTACCTCCTTTGTGGTAATTTGTGGGCACTTTGTTTTTCCCAAAGGGGATGACTATGCACTTTTTGGCATTTAGCTTTAGGCCATGGCTCTGGCACCAGTTATCCGTCTCTGTGAGACCCTTTTGGAGGATGCTTGTGTCAGTCGGCGAGTCGATTATGGCAACCAGTTTGCAGTCATCTGCGAACTTGGTCAGCCATAGTCCTCCCGTGTTAGCCTCTACCTCAGAGAAATGTATACCGAACAAGAGAGGTCCCAGGACTGAGCCTTGTGGGATGCCACTTGTAACTGGTTTAGAGTCTGACATGGCACCTGCAATTCTGATCATGTGGGTTCTATCCCTGAGCCAGTTTGCAACCCATCTTGTGACATAGGGGTTGATATTTAAGCTGGTGAGCTTATTTATGATGCCCGAGTGGGGTATTGTGTCGAAGTCTTTTGCGAGGTCCATATAGGCTGTGTGGACTACCTTCCCTTCATCTATGGCCTTGGTGACTGTTTCAAAGAAGTCAACCAGGTTCAAGAGGCAAGATCTGCCCTTAACAAAGCCGAATTGGGTAGGATCCAGTGTTTGGAGGTTCCCAATGTCTTTGTTTATGAGTTCCATGATGATACGCTCCATAGCTTTGCAGACCAGGCTAATCAGGCTTATAGGGTGATAGTTTCCGGGGTCTGTTGTGGCACCACCTTTGTGGAGTGGGACCACTGTTGCTGTACGCCATTCCTTGGGTACATATCCTGTAGTAAGGCTGAAATTGAACAGTAACTTTATGTGAGGGTTCAGTTCTTCTTGGAGCTCATGTAAGACACAGCCCAGGACACTGTCCGGTCCCATTGATGCTGTGTTTTTTGCTTTGGAGAGGGCAGCTCTCACCTGTGGATCTGTGATGTCATGCGCACACACACACACAGAATGATGAATGTATTTCTGGTTTTATTAAGCATAGCTCACTCTGAGAAACAGTATTTCCGGAGAAGAACAGTCTGTGTAGTATGACCTATATTTTGTCTCATTGCCCATAGCAGAAGCAAGTAGTGATTATATCTGCTAGTAAATATTAATAGATCAGCTTGCAAAATAACAAGGTTTCTTGGCTTTCAAACTATTTGTTTTAGATTTTTTTTCAAGCTTTTTCAGAGTACATTTGCATACAGTTATGCAATCACAATGATAATGCACTGCATATATAACACTTTTTGTTAATGCATACACATACTCAGAAACAACTGTAACAGTTACAAAGTGGATCTGTGTAGGTTAAAATAAAATTTATCAAAGTTTAGACAATGTATTGTGTTAAATTTTCCAACTGCATTTTTCCAAAATTCATGAAATGCTTCTGGAACAGTATTATTTTTACTGAGGGAAAATTACAATAGCACTGCTACTCATTCGGCCATAACTCTTTCCTCATACCTATGACAAACTAAGTCTGGAATATAACCATATATACTTATAGCTTTATACAATTATGAGATCAAGTCATGTAATGCATATATACATTTTATGACTTCTATTCTTTTATTCCACTTCATATTTATAAGCATTTATTGTTGAAACGTTACAATGTTTATAACTTTAATAAAATATTACATATTACATTTATGAGACATTTTCAACAAATACATAATTCACATTGCAGTGCTCTATGCAAACAGATACTAAGATTAAAATGACTTCATTTGTATGTCATTTTATAACTCAACAATACTAGCACCTTTTAATGTTTTTTTTATAAACGGTGTATTTCAGGTTGCAGGAGAACCCTACAGATGTTGTCAGTTAATATATTAACAGTTAACTGCCCAAAAAGCATGCAGGGCATGTGATGGCCCAAAGAATAGTGACAAAGATAGCTTGGGTCACAGTGTCTTCTCATTTCACTATCTACTGCACAGCTGCATTTTTTTTAAGAACACATTTTTCAGCTCTGTAAAGAAATATGTAAGTCAAACAGGATAGCCTGAATGTTGCAGCTAGTAAAGTAATAAAAGAAGTTGTACTACAGAGCCACTACAGGTCAGTTTCAGGAATAGGGAACAATACCATTAGCTCTCTTACGACACTGTTCACTGTCTTCTGACACATATGGCATTTTTGTGCCAGTATTTCATTCCACACCTTATATCACTCTGTCTGTCTGCATAGGCTCTCCCTTTCCAAGCAAACATTCTCAGTACATCCTAAGTGCATGTATCTTGTTCCCTGATGCTCCAACACAGTGAAATTAAGTATACACTGTATTCCTCTCTGTAAAACTTATGTCAAACATGGCAACCTGAATCTCGTCCTTAATCAATAGTACAACAGCATTATTTTACTGCAGTTTTCAATTTTTCATTTTTTTTCTGTGCACGTGTGTCTTTCAGTATTTGATCAGAGTACTGAAATATTAATGATTGTGAGACTGGCAGAAATGTGTAATTGCAATACAGACATGTTGTTTACGGTGTGTGTGTGTGTGTGTGTGTGTGTGTGTGTGTGTGTGTGTGTGTGTGTGTGTGTGTGTGTGTGAAATTGCAGACTGTATACTTATATAATGAATGACATGGGCACTTTACCACAGGTTTGCACAGATCTTTGCATAGCAAGGGCTTGCTGTGTATTCAATAAATGAAGAGGTCTAGAAGCACCTGACTAATTAAGTCAGACACACTAGTACATATACAGAGCTAAGAAGAATATGAGAAATGGAACAGAACTTGCAGCCACAAGGCAAAACTAAGACAGGTTGTACATATAAACTCACAGTGGGGCACATAGCACCTGGCCATATGATAGTCAATTGCTGGAGCCCAGTAGCTCTACTCTGAGCCTAGATGTATACATCAAGGAAATATAAAAACAGTACTGCACCAAATGTGGACTGGATGCCACTTGCCTCCATGGCAAATATAGGCAATCATGTGGCAGAACACAACATAACATACATACACAATGTGTGTTAAAGACACACCCTCTCCAAATGGGAACAAAGCAGAGAAACAAATTTAGGATCATACCAGATACAGCAGGCATGTACTGATTATTATATCTTGGCAGATGGCTTCATCAAGAATTAAAACTATACTTTTGACTAATGTAATTGATGGTTCTTTGAAAGGCACCTCATTTATATCCCTAATATATAAAGTCATTAGATCTGATAATTCCACAAATGCTTCTTTTTGGGAATACTCCACCAAAATAAATAATGGATAATTTACTACTAAAAATAAGAAATTACTTCTAAAATCAGTACAAAAAACAACAATTTCTCCTTACTGGAAAATATACACATGGAAATTCCTCCACAGAAGTTATTATACACCTCAAAGAATTGCAAACATGTACAAAATAAATGATATGAAATGTTGGGGGTATAAAGCTACAGAAGCTGACTGGTTTCATATGATTGCTGCATGTAATATGTTATCCCAATTTGGGAAGGAATTTGAATGTTTCTGTAAGGCCTTATGGAATGATAATTGTGAAATTTCAAGTTCACTCATTTTATTTAATGTACCAGTACCAGAAATCATTCCCAGATCTCAAACACACCCTCTTTGGTCAATACTTGCAGTAGCAAGAAAGGTTGTGACAAAAAAAATTGGAAAACTAACTCTCTCATATCTTTCAGAAATGAATTTATTTATTTAGCCAGGACCTTGTGTGAAAAAGAAATATCTAGTTTAAAAATGAATACAAAGAATTTAACACACATATTAATTGCTTGGGAAAAGTTACAATCATTACTAAAAAAGTATTAGATGATTTCCTGAATGTATATAGAAGTATTTCCTTGTTATGGACTTTGTAAATAATTTGTTTCAGTTTTGGGTGTAAATATGTTATTACTGTTATTATTCTTGTTATAAAAAAAAAAAATAAAAAACATTTTTGAAAAAAAAAAATTAAAACTATGAGGGCGGAGCCTGAATGGCTAACTGAAAGCAGCAGTATTTTGGAGCTCAATATAACTAGTTAAATAAGACAGGAACAATATTATTTTTTTTTCTTCAAAGTATAAAATCTTATGGGTAAAGGACTAATTTACATAATTAGAAACTTTGATGAAGTTTTACAAATAATTTCCTGTCAAAAATCTTGGAGATATATTCACTTGTTAAAATGAGCAACTCAAGAAATTCTCACCAGGATACTGCCTTAATGAAGGAACTACAACAGATGGCATATACCCTGCAGGAGTTGTCTTTGAAGATGGATGATTTTAAAGAGTACCTAGAAAATCTTAAAACAAGCAGTCAAAAACAGGCTGGCACCCTCAAGGAAATGCTACACCACCACCAGACACGGATAACAGGAATAGAGGTTTCTCTAAATGACTTAGAAAGCAGGCTTAAGGAAGAGGAAACACAGAAAGAACTGCTTCTTAAACAAAACACTTGGTTGGTTAATAAAGTAGATGACTTGGAAACTAGGGAGAGGAGAAATAACATAATGATTTTCGGATTACCTGAAAACACAGAAGGTGGGGATATTATTTCCTTTTTATCAAGCTGGATCCCTGACTTTTTAAATTTAAAAGAAGGATTTTCCTTTGGCATTGAAAGGGCACACAGAGCTCTTGGGAAACCTGCCACTAAGTCAAACTCTCCTCCTAGGTCAATAATTATCAAATCTCTTTCATACTTGGACAAGGAACTAATTTTACGATCTGCTTGGAGGAAGGCATCTCTAAAATATAAACAGATCCTGATAAGATTTGATAACGACTATTCATCTAGAATAATGGAACAAAGGAAAAATGTGTGGCCAATGATAACGTTTCTGAAACAAAATAACATCAAGGCACAACTTGCATATCCAGCTAAGATAAGAATACTGTATGCCAACGAGATGAGGACTTTTATTGACTTAGAGGAAGCCTCTTCATTTATTAAACTTAATAATACGATTACTTTACCAGAAGATATGGATTGGATGTCACCTTCTCTCAAGAGAACAAAACAAACAAATGTCTGGACAGATGTCAAAAAGAAGAAGCAAAAGACTGATACTGTTACAGCCACATCTCTCAAAGCATCTACTATGATATGAATTGTTTTAACATTACTTTAAAGGACCAATTTTACTGCTTGGAATTTTAAAACAAAGGTAACTAACTACTGGAATCTTTATCTATATTTTTTGAAAATAGATGACATGAGAGTTTTCACATTACCTCAGGTATGTAAAATAGGGTACTTTTCTTTCACAGAAGGAGGGTTATATAGCACATAAAATATTTATACTGCAAATCAACATTCATAGTATATGTGTATTTTCTCTTAATTTTCTCTTTTCTTTCTCTCTCTTCTCTCATTATTTATTTTAACTGCATCTGGTCTCCCTTTCTAAATTCTCTCCTATTTACTATACTATGAGCAGACAGGTGATCCGCTGTGGTGACCCCTAACTGGGAAAAAGCCGAAAGAAGAAGAAGAAGATAGTCTGAATATATTTAATAACTCACTATCTATACATAGATAAATAATAGTCTAGAATAATCTAGTTTTAAGGTAGACTAATTGGAATAGTGAACTTAATTATTACAATATTTATTAGATTAATGATAGTCACTGTTATGCTTATTGGGAATGGGAACATGTTTGTGATTAACTCTGAAATGTTCCATTCATGTACATATGTCCTTTGAATTATTTCCTTTTAGTATTAACAAATATAAAATTATATATATATATATATATATATATATATATATATATATATATATATAAAGGAGGGAAAAATGTACTGTTGGTTAAGAGAAGTGAAGCTTTCTTCACATTCTATTTGCATTGCCATAGCAACAATAAACAACTGCTGCAGTTTCTAAGGACACTGTGAACCTGCGAAGTGCATTTAGCCTCACAGATTAGAAATAATAAGAAAAAGTAATGTTGTTTAGTTGTTAAAATGAAAAACAACCTAAGCAAGGTAAAATAAATGCATAATAGGACTATTTGTAAATATTTTATGATTTATCCTCATAGGATTACATGTTCCTGGAAACACAACTGAAATGTTCCCAAACTATATGTGCACTTAAATGTAGCTGCTTGATTAAAAAGTATTACTCAGTTTATCATGTTTTCACAAGCTATCTGCACTGTAAAAGTTACATTTTATATGTTACTTAAAATTTTCAATCTCTAGTGCACATGAAAAGATACATATTATACCATGACCCTCCATTAATATTCCAAAACGTGCACGCTGATTGGCCAGTATGCACGTTGTAAATCGACTTATACTAATGGAAAAAGGTCCGGTCGCCCAGACTTTTTCCATTAGTATAAGTCTCTTTTAAAACACTGTCTCGCTATGTTAAAAGAGTTTAACATAGCGACACAGGTTTAAAAAAGCAACGGAGATCTCCGTTGCTTATTTTAAAGCTGTCTCGCTATGTTAAACCCATTTAACATAGCGAGACAGGTTTTAAAAGCAACGGAGAAAGCAAGATCTCTGTTGCTTTTACTGTTTCTATGTTAAATGGGTTTAACATAGCGAGACAGCTTTAAAATAAGCAACGGACACTTATTTTAAAGCTGTCTCACTATGTTAAACCCATTTAACATAGCAAAACAGTAAAAAGCAACGGAGATCTTGCTTTCTCCATTGCTTTTGTCCACAGCTCTGATGTACTGCGTAGGCATGTACAGTACATCAGAACTGCCGCGGATACCAGACAGCTGCGGAAGGGCAGCAAAGAGGCATTATACAATGCCATTATTTAAGAAAAGTAATTGTTTTTTTTCTTAAATAATGTCACAGTATAATAGCAATAACCCACTTCTGGGTGTGGGTAATGCGGGATTTACCCACGGTTGTCTTTGTTTGGTCCCTCGAGCTTCGCCCTCGGGACCAAACCATGCCAACCGTGGGTAAATCCCGCATTACCCATACTCAGGCGTGGGTTATTGCTATATTACTTTCCGCAACATGTTATCTTTGCAGTTACCTCACACTCTGTACAAACTCACTTTGTAACTGATAGCTATTCATTTAAAATGTTGGTTGTCTTTCAGCTTTTCCCGCTTAGGGGTCGCCACAGCAGAACTCCGGTCCGCTAATGATTGACAGTTGTTTTTTATGCTGTAGAGTTGCCAGCCTGACGCCCAACCTTCAACAAAGGCACACCCATTCAACGCATGTCTTTCGAATGCCCACTTGACCGCAGGGAGGACATGCAGACTCCACACAGAAGGCACTCCCAACCTAAGCCAAGAATCGAACGGGAGAACCTCTTGCTGTGAGGCAACAACGCTACCGCTGCACCACTGTGGAATCATTTAAAATATCAGTTTAAATATTAAATGTGCCCTTGAAATGCTTTTGACATTTTGACAAAATATAATCTGAAGTGTAAAATGAATGAATTGAAAGAAGTGAAGTAATGCATAGATTTCAAAGACACTTCTTGACACTACAGTAAAAGTAAAAATATATATTCACAAGGAAGTATCGAAATGTTTTAGTCTTCCAGTTAAAATAGCATACTGTCAATATTTTGCGATATCAGAAAGTTTGAAGAGCTAGGAAATTATTATTCTTTGTCTGTATAATGATTATTAGACAGATGTTAGACTCTGAGTTGTTTAATGAATTGTGGCATATGTTTATGAGGAAAAGTGGACTCAATTACTCACATTGGACTACACATTCCTGGAAACTCAACTGAAATGGCCCCAAATTACTTGTGAATTTAAATGAAACTGCCTGATTAATAAGCATAATTTACTTTAACAAACGGAATCCATAAGTTATCTGCTCTATATATGCTACATTATAATATGTCAAGTGCATATTACAGTCTCCAGAGCACACAAAAACATACATATTATTTTTGCATCATGCTATATTTGCACTAACCATACATTCTAAACTAACTCAATTGGTAACTGACAAGTTATTCATTTGAAACATCAGTCTAAATATTAATTGTGCCCTTGAAATATTGTTGCTGTTTTGACAAAACAAAACCTGAATTGAAAAAGGAATGATTTGAAGAAGTGAAGTACTGTACAGATTTCAAAGACAGCTATTGACACTACAATATAAGCAGAAATGTATACATGCAAGGAAAAATTGAAATGCTTTATACTTTTAGTTATAATAGCTTATTGTTAACTTTCTGCTTTATCAGAAAATTTAGAGAGCCAAGAAATAATTTCTAATTTGTCTTTATAATGTTTACTAAAGTGATATTAGTCACTTACTTGTTTAATGGATTGTGAGTCATGTACAAGATGGACTACTGAATGTTATCTCTGTTTACCTATGTTAGCTGAATTTTTTTTATTAGCACTGATTTAAAACAAGGGGAAGAAAGGGAAGGGAAATCTCTACTTTTGGTCATGGGAGGAGAGGGTTAAGAGTATTCTAACTGCCCTGAGAACTCTTTAAGATGCTCTAAATACTATTTGATTAATACTTACATAAGGTAACTCTTGATTACCATATGGGTACCTACATTCATTCTATACCTGATGTGATTACCCATTCTGGAAGCAGGTGGTGCCCTATGCAGGATGGGAATTGCCAGGGTGATCATAGTTCATTCTTAGACTCTGCTTTGTAAATCTATAAATATGTAAAAGCACTACAAACTAGAATGTAGGGCACCTCTACTCAGAGTCAGGATACCACTGATAAGCCATGTCTTTTCATAAGTGTAAGTTGAAGTTGGTGACCTGAAGAGTGGGAAAGTAAAGGAAGACAGTACACCTACAGTAAATTCATATTTCATTGGTAATCACTCATTGTCTCATACAGAATCCTTTTAGTCAAATTATTTTAGTAATAATCTAATTGTTGTTGGCTTACTTAGTGTATGCTCCTCTGTTGCATTTAATTTATCCAAAATGACATATCTGACATGTTTGGGATCTCTTAAAGGTAACTAAATACTGGATATTTTCTAAGTCAACATAATAACTGTTTACACTACTAACATTCCATCCTGATATATAAAATACTATAGAACAATATTAGAATGATACAGAATTTCATATCTCTTAAGAAAATTCTCCATATAATGATTTAACATATGGAGTTCAGTTGATATTGTTGGTTAAATGTATGAGTGATAATCCAATTAATCTATCTTTATCTATTGGATTAGGAATGACTTTCATTCCATGTTTAATAGGAAATTCATATTTACTTGTATTTGATACTTTAGAATTAATGTGTTATAGAAGTACTTTTTTAAAGCCTAACCAAAAATTTACCCTACTTGTATTTAAAGAAGAACATTAAATTACACTCCCAAGTTTACACACATAAAAATAGCATTCAATGTTATCAGAGAATATGGTATAACTACTATAATCAAAATAAAAAAAAATGAAGCAAAATGTTTCTTCCAACAATAACTTGAAATGGATTTAACATTTTTATCATTAAATACCAATGGCTTAAATAATGCAAATAAAAGATCAAGCTTACTAAAATATTTAAATCTAAATAAGGCACAAGTACTTTTTCTCCAGGAAATGCATTTTAAGACTAATGATAGCTTTATTTGGAACCCTAAGGAGTATACAGTCTTAGCTTAATCTTCTTGTATAACAAAGACAAAAGGAGTATAAATTCTCTGGAAGAAAATCATAGTCTCTCCAAATGTTATTTATAAATATGAAGACAAAGAAGTTCTACTAGCATTTGTTATAATTAAATTTAATAACAGAATATGGACCTTAGCTAATCTATATCGGTTTCTGGGAATTGGAGCAGGAATGGTTAAATAACACCTAGATTGTATTTCCAACAATTATAAAATAAATATTATGCTGGGAGGAGACGTTAATTGTACCTTAGAAGCTTCTGAAACCACCAAGAAGTCTTTTCGCATAGCAAATATTTCTAAATCCTTAAAAAGATGGATTGATTCATTTAATTTAATATACACTTTTAAAGTAAAAGATGATAAATCCTTATTATTTTCACATAAAGACCATAGATTTTGAACACAATCCAGAATAGACAAATTATTCATAGTTCAAGATTTACAAACAAAAATCCTCAACTTCTCAATTGTTCCATGCCCGTTCTCAGATCATGACTTTCTGATAATTAAGCTCCAAATAGAGTTTAAACCTTTAATCCTTCTCAACTAGAATTCCATCATGTATCACAAAAATTAAAAAATTCAGACCCTGGATGTTGTCAGAACTACAATTATTTCTTGAAATTAATAATACAACAAAAATCAGTAGAGTCATGGTTTGGGACTCATTAAAAGCGTGTTTATTTGGTAAGACCCATAGCTGATACAAAAACAAAGTTAGAGAGTGGGAATCTGAATCATTAGATTTGCAAACCAGACTCTTGACAGCAAAATCTAAAAAAATCTGAATTGTCAAGAAGTCAAAAAAGAAAAAGAGGAATTAAATAAAAAATATAATGAAATTCTAACACACAAAACTTGCCTAGCCTTGGAAAAAATAAAAATAAACTCATTAGCCATCTCCCCCCAGATATCTACATAACTTATCTACAAGAATTAAAATACAATCTAAAGCAAATAACATTAGTAGTATATATCATGAAAGGAAAGGGACATATTATATATCATGAAAAGAAAGGGACATATTATCAGATACAGGAGAAATCCTTGAAGCATTTCAGTTCCATTATGTGGAACACTTCAAAAAATAAGATTTAGATACCAACCAAATAAACTTAGATACACACCTTATCGATATAAAAAAATTCCCGAAAACGTAAAACTAGACCTACAAAAACCTATATCCTACAAATAAATTGTTGACAAGATAAAAGAAAGTAAATCTAACAATGTGACAGGGGTGTATGGTATAATTACGGAAATTTATAAACTCTTCTCTTCAACAGTAATCTCCCTTTTTCATAAAACTTTGCTAGAAGTCCAGTCAGAAGCAAAAATACCACCCTCATGGAAATATTCTCATATAACACCAATTCTAAAAGATAATAAACCATCAGACCTTTGCACCTCATGCAGACCTATATCATTACTGAATAATGATTACAAAATATTCATGTCAATCATCATTACTGAATAATGATTACAAAATATTCATGTCAATCCTAGCTAACAGAATGAAAATCCCACTTTCAAACACAATTAATAATGATCAAACTGTATTTTTATATAACAGGCACACACATGATAATATTAAAAGGATACTTACTCTTATAGATTATGTGAATAAAGAAGATAGAGAAACGCTTGTAATCAGATTGGACATAGAAAAAGCCATTCATTCCCTCAACTGGGAATATCTATTTGAAACTTTAGCATTATTTGAATTTCCTCCTCCCTTCATCTTATTACTAAAAACATATATATATTAATAACTTAGCCTACATTAAATTAGGTCCTTTCACCTCAGAATCTATCCATATAATACAACGTACTAAACAAAGATGCCCCCTTTCTCCTATTTTATTTGCTTTGGCTATAGAAATAATTGCAGAAATAATATGCAATAATCCAAGAATAAAAGGAATAGAAGTCTATGACCAGTACATATCTAAAATAATGCTTTTTGCTGATGATATTTTATTAACCCTATCATACTCCAGAAATTCATTAGGAGAGCTAGAAGTAGTAATGGAAAAATTTTATAAGATTTCAGGTCTACACTTTAATAGATCAAAATCAAAATTTCTATTTTTAAATAAGAAAAAAGAACTACAAGTTACAGATAAATCCATCGCAGGAAAACAAGAACTTACACTAAATTATTTAGGAATAGTGTTATGCAAAAATATAAATGAAACAATATTAAATTATAAAAACATTACTGAAACAAAAATATATATAGAAAAGTGGAACAAAATTATATTAACTTTTGAAGACAGATTGCAATTAATAAAAATGGTCTTATTGCCAAAAATACTATATGTAGCATTAGCAATACAATTAATTCCTGAAAGATGCATTCTTAAAGAAATAAACTCATGTTTAATAAAATGTTTATGGTATCCCAAAAAGAATAGGGTAGCTCTAACTCATCACATTAGACCCTGGAAACAAGGAGGCTTGAACTTCCCAGAAATAGAAATATATAAAAGCATCTGTGCTTAAAACTACAATAGACTGGATGAACCCAAATTATTTTGCCAAATGGAATGAATTAGCAATGGCTATATTAACAAATTAATTTAATCTGTTAAAAAAATTTTAATAGTAGACAAATCAAACAAACCCTGGTACATACTATGCATAAGTATACAATATAATATAACAAAACCTTCTAAAACAACACTGATTAATCATTACATCAATTCCTTTAGGAAACATATCAATGCAAACATAATCTAACACTTTGGTTTGACCTTTTAACCCTATTTACCATCACTTAGAACTTTCCTCACAAAATATATAGGGAAACAATAACCTCCTGGGAACAAAATGGATTCTTAAGCTGGTTTCAATATGTAAATAAATTAAATGTTTTAGATATGCATATGATAAAAACTGCTTAAAATATTCCAACACAGGACTGGTTAACCTTACAAAGCATTCTAATGTACACTCAAGATTTATGCAGATTAATTAATAATTCCTCATTTAAAGATATTCCAAATCTAATAAGCTTTCTGTATGAATTCATATATATAATAGTTGTAAAAAAAAGTTCCTTTTCAAATCTATATAAAATGTTAATAACATATAAAACAATTCCCAAACCATCATATCGGCAAGTTCTTAACAAAAGGTCAGTCATTGCAGTTAACAGAAGAAATTAAAACTAACATCTTATGATCAATTACACCTCTAACACACAGTACTGGAAAATATTTAACTGGAAATACTTACATAGAGCGTTTTAAACACCAGATAAAATTAAAAAGAAAAAGTACTACTATAAATGTTTTTTGCTGGAGGTGTGAAAAGTCAAATAAAGCAGACTGGATTCATATTTTTTATGAATGTAATAAAATTAAATTATATTGGACTAGAATCAATAATTTTTTAAAAGCTTTATTTAATGAATCATTTACCTTAACTAAAGTACTGATTATACTAAATGTAAATTAAGGTCCCTACCTGAATAAGACAGACATGTATTTGTTATGGACAATACTTGCTAAATCTAGGAAATGCGTAACCAGAAGGTGGAATTGAAATACATCCCTTACCTTGGAAGAATTCTACACTTTACTGAAGACAACTGCATCGAGTGAAATAAAAATCAAAGAACTACGAATCTATCCCAGACCATTGGTAAATAATCCTTGGAAGAAAGTTATATCTTTGTTGGACACTCTGCAATAATTAATATTGTATCTCTGAAAACTGATCTGTTAATTCTATATTTAATAACATACAGTGTATATAACTGAAAGTCAGGCTATTGTAAATATTGTATATAGTCGTTTAAAATTATATTTAAAAAATATTATGTAAATGTTATTTTAATTGAAAATAAAAACATATTTGAGGGGAAAAAAATTAAAACTATGATATCATTAACACTAAAGTTAATTATATCTTCAGGGAATCAGTATCACTATTACGGTAACTGTGTTAAAAGAATAACGGCATGTAATGTTTCAGGAGATCATTAATATCAAGAACTGTACAACTGCAAACCTAAGTACACTTGTACAAAATATTATCATAACATTATTTAATAATAGATTATCAGTATTCATTATCCAAAATAATGGAAGGTGGTTTGCACAGATCATTTTATTAACAAAATGTTTTTATACAACAATAGGAAAAAATATAGGCCTATTATTCTTGTACTTATGTGACAAATTTAACAGATAGATAAAGTGCCTGTCTTTTATTGTAAATGTAGATGTCCTTTACAAAGGAGACAAAAATCAATATGCATATAAAGGTGAACCTCAAAGAGAGAGATTTTAGAGAAATGGTTACATCTATAAAAATGAAAAAGATAGTGCACTACATATTTTCTTTAGAACTGGATTGTTTGGATCATGGGAAAATTATGAATAATCTTTTTGCTATGAGGATAAAGAAATTCATAGTTGCAGGGATCCAAAGATAGTTTATGTCAGGTAACAGTGCCCTAAGCTTAAGACTTGTCCAGAAAAATAATATTACCTGAACTGAAAGGCACCCCAGGGATTGAGATTGAGAGTGTGTTTCTTTTCTTTGCACATGTATGGCATTTTGGTCATCCAACATTTCCAGAAGCAATGCGCACAGATGTTTTAAAAGCTTGCAAAATGATCCTGTGATTGAAAACCAGTAGTCAAATCTAAATCAGATTTCAGGAGATTACAGACAAAACATTTCAATAAACATGGATAGAAAAATACAATAAAAATGGCACTGGGAAATTTGTCACTGTTTTATTGTAGATGTGAATATATGGCTGAGGAGAAGGAATAAGGATATGCATATCTTAAAATGTGACAAATGAACATTTTCAGATCACATTGGTGCTGCATGTAAAAATGTGTCTACAAAGTCATTTTGTACTTTAAAATTTTCTTACACTTAAATATTCAATTTTATATCCATTATTTAAAGAGATGGTTTGACTATTACATGGCATCTACGTCTAGGGCGGTCATCACATACCTCTGTAGTAACCCCTCATCAGACCCATCATAGAATATAATGCACCCCTTGGTATGTAATGTACCTGAGCAGAAACATGCTGGAATGTCCACCAAGGTTCATTACAAAAAAAATACAGGGAGTAAACACAATGTCCTATTACCCCTTTATTCAGTATCATGCAGACTTCTGAGAGGTGATCGTTGTCTGACATACAAGGCATTCCTAAACCCCATTCTGATAAACCTTTTGGACATTTGCAAAACTAACATCAGAACTACTAGATCAAAAGACTTGCATTTTGCTTGTGACATAAGGAGATGTTGGGAGATAGATATGTTTCTCATAGAATTCCCGTTCTCTGGAACAGGGCCCCATCCGTGTAATACAGACTTCTTCACAAACCCTATTTAAGTACAACTTGGACCTGTGAATAAGTAACTGGAAACGTGTGCATGGTCACCTTTGTCTCTGATGGACAGAGGCAGTCAGTAAATCATCCTCTATAGAAATCAAATTTGTGGGCCACAGTTGGGTTGCATGGCTAGACTTATAAGGGCCATAGTGGTCATTAGGCTAGTATACACCTATGAATCTAGGAACCTGTTTGTACAATTCAGAATGGAATGCTACAAATAAAGCTGAAAGTAGTGAACAGGACTGCTGTAAGCATAAACTATCAGAAAAGTTTCTGGTCTGTCATGTAGTATGATACAAAGGTACCTGTAAATATTCAAAACGTCAAAACAGAGGGTTTTGAGGTAAGTTTGGATCATCATATGAGGACAACAAATTCCTTGTTTACCAATTTTGGTATGCTTTTATTAAATCTGTTATTATTCTATGTTGCACACAATGTTGTGATACAACCACAAAATAATATTGTTTCTCCAGACCATGTAAAATATAAACAGACTTGGACAGTGACTTTACACTTTTTCTGTTATCAGAATTACAGTATCAGTTATACAACATCCACGATGGTATTTGCTATCAAGCCTCAGCACAAAGAAGAGGAAGATGATTATGTAACTGCACTTAACTATACAATGCAGGGAAAGGACGTGTTAAAGCCATTATTCTATATAATCAAAAATGAGGTCTTACAGAGTTTTGCTGTTTTATAGTATTTTTTTTTCAAATAATTTATTTTCCAAACAATATAATGTTTAACATTACAATCATCAATAAACCAGTATTATAAACCTTTATATGCACTATGTACAATTGACCTGAACAAAGGATGGAAAAAAATAATAAAATATATGAAATCAGTAACAAAAAGTTATAATATTCAATTAATAAAGTATAAAGTTACACATTAATTATTTAGAGTTCATTTTTAATGTCTCAATAAGAGTTAACATTTTTTCCCAAGGACTGTTTGTCCATGTTTTAGGTGAAATTCTAGATTCCTTCACCTTGATTTCTAATGTTGCTGTTTCTTCCATAAATCTCAAGAATTCTTCCAGAGTAGGTTCTTGTGAAGACTTCCACTTTCTAGTTATACACTTCAGTATTTTGACTCCCTAATTTTAAAATGCCTCATCTCCAGTGCATAATATTTATCCTTTCTGCAAGAGGTGGCCACTATGGGTGCAGCGGTTAGAGTTGCCACCTCACAGCAAAAGGTTTTCCAGTTCGATTCTCAGCTGGGGTACCTTCTGTGTGGAGTCTGCATGCCCTCCCTGAGGTTGCATGGGTTTCCTCTGGGTGCTCCAGTTTCCTGCTGCATCCCAAAGACATGATGTAGGTGGATTGGACACTCTAAATTGACCCTCGGTGTGAGTGCATGCATGTGTGTGCCTTCTGTGGAAGGTTTGGTGCCGGGCTGGCAACTTGACACCATAAAAATCCACTGCCAATCATGAGCGGACAGGTGATCTGCTGTGGCGATCCCTAACCGGAAAAAGCCGAAAGAAGATGATCATGTCAAAAAATGCAGAATCATTCTTTCATAATATGAACTAAAATACAGGCTGATTAGACTATGCAAACCAAAAGCAAGTATTGCAAGGACAGACATTACATTTTTAAAGCTGCTATTATCACTGTTTACAGACAGTGGTTACAGTTGTTGCTAATTTCTGTAAAAAAACAACTGTCAGCCCTCTAAAATGGGATCCATGTTTACTTATTTATTTATTTTGATAACATTTATATTCACAAAACTCATATGAAACAATTTCTAGAAGCACTTTGGAAGTTTTAGACGTGCTATTGGAATAAGCAGAAAGTAGTGCTCTGAAGTATCCCCATAAAAATGCAATTCTCTTTCAGGATATCAACAGCACCAAAGGCTTCATGCATCAGTGCGTGATGTGCAAAAGCATCAGGTGAAAATGCCAAATAGCCTTTTCAAAGCACTGTTGCAATGTTTGTACAGATTCTTCCATTCCTCAAAACACATAATTCCCTTGATTTGCATATTGCCCAGTTAATTGAATTTCTCCTCAAAGTTAAAAATGAAGTCATTTTCAGCATACAATGAAAAGCAGTCATTTTACCAAAAGATTATATATAATGCATGACCCTCTTTTAAAGTTACAAGTCATTTCAGTGGCTGGAAGGAACAATGACAATGCCACAGAAAAAAGGCAAGGCTGGAACAATGACAATGCTGCAGAAAAAAGCCAATCACAAAAATATTTCAACCCCAAAGGATAACCAGATGTCTCATCTCTGACCAAAATACAACTCACTTATGAATTGTGTTTCAAATATACCACCTCAGACTCTGAAGTAGAGAGGTAAATATCTGACTATGATCCTGATAACCTGTGTTCAGCTAGTAGCTGGGCACCGAAGCAGCCAGGTGGGAGAGGGTGGCACCGACAATTATGATGGACTCTGTGGCAGCAAGTGTTAATGCATTGTTGTTGGAGGCAGATGACAACCTATAAAGGGATGCAGCCTGGTTTGCTGTAATGCAAACACCAATGGGAATGGCATGTAGTACATATGGGACAGGGTGATGGACAAGCTGCACAGTGGTACACTGCATAAGCCAGGGGACTTAGCATGTGCATACCATTCGAGAGAAGCAACTGCTGATGCTGCAGCCACAGGAGAGGTACTTACATGTATGAAACAAAAAGGTATACTCTGCAGTATCTGATTGTCACAACTGTGAGGGGAATGAATAGGCTAATGGACCCTTACTCTGAAGGGGATTAGCTCCTGAGCTAGTGGAGTACAAAATAGGCCAGTAGGGTCTTGCTCTGAATGAGACTATATATATATATATATATATATATATATATATATATATATATATATCAATTTGCTTATTAATTGAACAAATATCTCACTTTATACCAGTGCATATTACATATATTCATAAACTTAAATGTGTGCATTCATAAAATATACACCATTTTATACACCTTTGCAGTGATAACTTTGAAAGGCCCCCTCCTTTGCAGTGAAGCAATTTGCTTAACCACATGGCAATATTCAGTGTATGTATGTGTGTATGCATATATGTGTGTGGTGTGTGTGTATACATACATATATGCATACACACATACATACACTGACTATTGCCATGTGGTTAAGCAAATTGCTTCACTGCAAAGGAGGGGGCCTTTCAAAGTTATCACTGCAAAGGTGTATAAAATGGTGTATATTTTATGAATGCACACATTTAAGTTTATGAATATATGTAATATGCACTTGTATAAAGTGAGATATTTGTTCAATTAATAAGCAAATTGATAGGGAAGATATTGAATGAATTTACTCAATTAAATGGTTTTACTAGTATGTATTGAAAGACGTCTTAGAGACTGTGTGTTTCCAAAAAAGCTTCTAGTTACCTAAAGAGATGGAAGTACTACATTTATTGTGGTGATCACTGCATTAGATGTAAATGTTTTTGTTTTATTTTTATGCTGTGTAACATTCCCATAGTTCTGTGGTTTAGCTGCTGTTTGTGGCATTGCTTACTCTGCTGAAGTCATGTGGGATAAAATGGCATTACAAGTAGCTTCTGGCACAAACCAGTGCGGGAACAGCAAATATCCATGCTCAAGTTTACAGTACAACTATATGGAGTCACAGCTCTTCAGAGTTTGATTTGGTTAAAATAAAAAAAAATAATGACAATGTAAAACACATGGAAAATAAAAGCAAGGTATATCAGACCATGACACAGAAAAGCAACGCAGCATAAAATTATTGTAGGATAATGATTTGCCCTTAGAAGTGAGCTTTAGACACGTGCAGTACAAAAATGCTTATGAGGTTTCCAAATGGAACTGAAAAAGGCAACTTTATATACCATAGTAATAGAATTATTTAAGAGAACACGCTGTATATTGGTGGCAATTTAGTTAGATGCACTACGTTAATACTTAAAACAAGGTAGAAAAAATAAAAGGATTGCTCTATGTTGGTACGAATGACTAGTTGCTTTTTAAACACTGTGAAACAGGAAACAGTATATAACAAACTTACTAGGACCATGATGGTATTAAAATACAGAAAGGAAGCATTTTGAAAGTGCTTTTTTTTTTTTTTACAAAAACACATGAGTTTACACTATGACTGCAAGAGGTATGATCACTACTGATAGCATTTGTGCAACTCCAAAGGCTGATAGGGCAGATTCCACACCTTTTGCAAAACAATCTTCAATACCATGGAGACTGCAGAGATTGGCTGAAAAGAGACTGGTAGTTTTCAGCAAGGCACAGAACAAGTTTTCAGCTACTCAAGTGGAGACAGAATTTGACTTATTTATTTTGTAACCTGTGACAAAGACAACAAAGCATGAATGCAAAATATTAAGCAGCATGAGAAGGAGAGGCTCATACAGCAAATGCTAATATTTTGTTATAGTTCCACCTTTAACTACACAGAGAAGATAAAGACCATCTCTATTATTACAACTGAAGAAAATGAGAATTGTTTAGAGACTATGGGTGTTGTGAGCATTGTATCCTCTCAAAAAAGAGAGCTCAAAAGTTATAGTACTAAAGAGAAAGACAATATCAAATCCTCTAGTGTTACTGTTAAAATTGGGAAGTTAAACAATGAATGAAATGTGTTTTAACAATTGAAAAGCCTTTCTTCAAAAAACAGGGCAAACTTACAGAAAACAATTGCAGAGTTAAAATTTGTATACTGTAAATTTGTACTTGGTACATATTTTGGATAACATCTCTCAGGTGAACACTGACAGGTTAACTAGACTTTTGAAACCTAACATCTGTAAACCTGTCTTGCATCAACCGTACAGTTACAGCAGCATGAAATTGGATGTTTACTGAATTGTATTTCAAAGCATAGTTCATATTATTCTAATAATCCTGTGGTAATTAATGCACAGGGTTACACATAGCTGTTAATGAGATGCTTCCTGTGGTCCATGGTTTGACCCCTTCAGCCTTTGTCTGCTGTGTGACCTTGAGCAAGTCATTTAACCAATCAGTATTTTGAGGCAATTGGGAGATTGGGTTTGGCTTCCCTCTTGGTCTCCTGAACTGCAAGCCTAGTAACTACTTACAATAATATAAAGAAATGAGTGTTTCTTTTACATGAAAGCTGATGAATGTAACGACTTAGTAATCATGAATAATCTTCTCAATGAAACTGTTATGAAGTATGAGTGAGTAATATACATATGGCAATGGGATTTTTAACAGTAACGCTATTTCTTATAAAAATGTTTGTTTTTGAACGAATATCCACAAATCAGAATATACTCCAATAGCTGTAATATACACTGAGAAGTTCTTTGTCATGAATTCAGTACAATTTTTGATGAAAAGTCAGGTAAACGGTGTCACTAGTAATATATGATGATTTTTGGTTAAAAGCAGTTATAAAAAAAAAAAAAAAAGCAGACCATGTATAAAAACTTCATAGCATTTCACTGCCAACTAAAAATTTTAGACTGGAAGTATTTCTTCTTTATAATGCAGATGTTACTGCACATTTATCCTCTATCCTGAAATGTATGAATAGTTGTGGAGATGTTGAGAAGCTATTTATCTGAATTCCATCCCTTTCATTTAAGGAAAATGAGACTATTTGCATTTGGAAGTGATTCTGACAAATGGCTTTTCCATTTTTCTCAGAAGAAATACTTTCAACGTTATAAGATGTAGAAACAAGGATAGTAATGTTCCCTACATCTGCTACCCATTTTATGAAGGAATGGAAACAGACTAAGTTTTATACCTAGATTACTGAGGATTTATTCATCATATGGGTATGTATTGAGGAAGACTAACGACTTGTGGCATACATTCTTTTTTCCTTTATTGGAGAGATGCCTAAGGCATAAATGTATTTATTTATTTATTTTTTTTTTGGGGGGGGGGACTGGTGCATCTGTTTATGAAGGTGAAAGATACTTAAATTCTATAATCATTAGAAACCCTCTGCTTTGAATGTGCTCAATCTGTATATCTGTAGTCTTCTTGACTATGTAAAGAAAAGTGCAACAGTACAAGCTATTTGTTAGTCTACACATATTACTTCACATAAAATCTTCTGAAAATAGTTAAACAGATTAAAGCATCTATTTATTTAGAGAGGTTATGACAGTGAATGCATAAAATAAGTGATTAGGTATGTGAAAAGGTGACAGAACAGATTTTTACATGCCAGTCTTAAAGGAAGATATTAATGAAGTAAACCTGAAGTAAGGCACACACGGAGCTCAGCAAAACAGACAACTGCTTTAATGAACAAGCACAAAAACAATCCACAGCAAGCTAAATCACAGCAGCACAGCACAGCAAAAGAAATTGCAAAGCACAAGCAACAGCACAATAATGCTGTAAAGTTAATCCACATACGTTTTCATCACAATAACATCATCAGATACCTAACCTCTCTTCCTTTGATGAATAAATAAACTAATCTAATTCAAATGAACCAATGTGTGAACAAATTCAATTACACATGCAAAATGCATTAAAACACATGAACCTTAAAGGTGAATGAATCTAAAAGTTAAAACCAAAAGTATATATAATAAATAGATATGTATATATATATATTTTGTTATATCAAATGTTTCAAACATAAACCTTAGTTAAAATTGCTTTGTTAAATATAAGTATTACCAGCACAAACCTGAAATGCTTCTAAAAATGTTTTTTTCAAAACCAGAAGCCAAATTGAATCCAAAATACAATGAATTAGCACCATCTTATGGAAATTAAATTAAATGCATGTTCATCTTGTTAAAAGATAAATACATGTATTATTATTAAAATAAACCGTAAAATGCTTGCATATATAATATATAAAATTATTTAAAAATATAAATATAAATATTATAATAATAACATACTACAATTTAGCTGATCTCAATTTCAGCACAGGTTTCAAGGATAATATTTCATTTAAACCAGGGGCAGAACTTGCATCAAGAATAATTTGCCAATATAGCTCCCTATATTCCAACCGAGTCTCCCAAGGCCCTCCCCTGGGGTCTCGTGGGACTACTTCTATGACAAAAAACCTGAAATTTAGCTTTGCCACAATTATTTTGATGTGTAAACAGAGCATTATTATCTTTTCTTTTCCTTATCTCATATAAATGCTCGTAAATTCTCTGCCTCAATTTCCCCTTGGTCTTGCCAACATAAAAAGAGTCACAGATTTTGCATTTAGCAATATAAATCACTCCTGTGGTAATACAGTTGGCAAAACCTTAAGTAGTAATATACTTGTTCCTCTTTTTCAAAAGAATAGAATCACCTTCCTTGACATTAATGCAATATGGGCAACGCCCGCATTTTCGTGTCCCTTTTTTGTTATTGTTATTAGTGGGGTTAAGGAAGTTTGTCCCTTCCAATATATTCTTGATGTTATGTCCCTTCCTATATACACATTTAAATGGATTTTCAAAGATATGATTTAAATTAGACAAACTAGCAAATTTTTTCCATTCTTTACTAAGAATACTTCTTACCAGATTACTCTACCTGCCAAAAGTGGTGATTCTATTCTTTTTTTGTCATAGAAGTAGTCCCACGAGACCCCAGGGGAAGGCCATAGGAGTCTCGGTTGGAATATAGGGAGCTATATTGGCAAATTATTCTTGATGCAAGTTCTGCCCCTGGTTTAAATGAAATGTTATCCTTGAAACCTGTGCTGAAATTGAGATCAGCTAAATTATAGTATATTATTATAATATTTATATTTTTAAATAATTTTATATATTATATATGCAAGCATTTTACAGTTTATTTTAATAATAAGATATGCATTTATCTTTTAACAAGATGAACATGCATTTAATTTAATTTCCACAAGATGGTGGTATTTCATTGTATTTTGGATTCAATTTCGCTTTTGCTTTTGAAAAAACATTTTTAGAAGCATTTCAGGTTTGTGCTGATAATAAAAACCAAGGACCAAACTCAAAACGATACACCAAGCAATATTCGAGTGCAGTTCCAAAGACCACAATGAAACAAATAATTTTAGCGCTTTCATTCACTGGATTTATTACGTGAACTTTCTCAGAAAAAACTTCTGAGGAAGTTCACGTAATAAATCCAGTGAATGAAAGTGCTAAAATTATTTGTTGCATTGTGGTCTTTGGAACTGCACTCGAATATTGCTTGGTGTATCGTTTTGTGCTGGTAATACTTATATTTAACAAAGCAATTTTAACTAAGGTATATGTTTGAAGCATTTTATATAGCTATATATATATATATATATATATATATATATATATATATATATATACACATATCTCTTTATTATATCTATTTATTGCATATACTTTTTATTTTAACTTTTAGACTCATTCACCTTTAAGGTTCATGTGTTTTAATGCATTTTGCATGTGTAATTGAATTTGTTCACTCATTGGTTCATTTGAATTAGATTAGTTTATTTATTCATCAAAGGAAGAGAGGTTAGATATCTGATGAAGTTATTGTGATGAAAACGTATGTGGATTAACTTTACAGCATTATTGTGCTGTTGCTTGTGTTTTGCAATTTCGTTTGCTGTGCTGTGCTGCTGTGATTTAGCTTGCTGTGGATTGTTTTTGTGCTTGTTCATTAAAGCAGTTGTCCATTTTGCTGAGCTCCGTGTGTGCCTTACTTTAGGTTTACTAGTTTTTATCTTGGGCACTCAAACCACTGGTTTGGTTTATAAAGATATTAATGAAACCATTATCAAACAGAACAACAGGATCATAGGAGGTTACTAGGCTAATGTCCCTGGGGCCTTTACAAGCCTAGCCAAGAGTATATCCCCTTAAAAAAAAAACTCAGTTAGCACCTGTTGCCCCCTGTCAATGAAGGGAAACAGTTGGATCCCCTGGGAAAAATTTGTGGTTTCCCATCCACTCATCAAGGATGTACTTGAAGACGGTGAGCGAGGTACTCTCTTTGATGTGTATGGGAATTCTAAATCAGAGATGGGGCAGCCTCTGGGAGACAAACCTGTCTCTCCAGCAGGTTTTGTTGATGTTGCATATTAGATTCAAGTCTTTTGAATGGGTAATGCATGAGGCATTAGACTTATGGATATGGAGCATCTCTATTAGGGCATGGTCCAAGATTGCATTGTAAGTGAGACATAAATCACCCCTGAGCAATCTGTACAATACCAAGTAGAGTGGTAGTGATTTGAGCCTGTCTGCATAGGACAGGTGCTGAAAGCCATGGATTCTCTTTGTTAGGTTTTTCTGCGGCCTTTCCAGTTGGTGCAGATGTTTGGAGAGGTACATACCAAATGGGGCATTATACTCAGTTATTGGTCTAATGAGAAAGGAGTATAGAGAGACAATAACCTCCTTTTTTCTGAATGCAATCTCTTTACTCATGAGATGAACCAAGTAAAAGGCTTTTCTGACCTCTGCTGCTACATGACAGTCGAATGTGAAGTTGTTAGCAACCTGAGTACTCAGGTCTCTCACCACAGTTTGTGTGCTTAGGGGAATGCCATTGATGTGGTAATCAGTAAGGACCGTGTTTTTGCCAAATGGTATGATATATGTTTTTAAATTTAGCTTGAGGCCATGACTTTGGCTCTGGTTATTAGTTGCTGTAAGACCCTCTTGCAGTATGTTAACATCATTTAGGGAGTCAAAGACAGCACCCAACTTACAGTCGTCTGCAAACTTGGTCAGCCACAGGCCTTTTGGACCTCTGAGAAGTAAATGCCAAACACTAGGGGTCCCAGGACAAGATTCCTGGGGAATTCCACTAGTGATAGGTCAGTTATCAGACATGGATGCACCTATTTTGACCATGATGGTCCTGTCAGTGAGTCAGCTGGCCACCCACCTGATGAGATAGGGATTTACGCCACGTTGTGTTGGCTTTTCGATGATGCTCGAGTCAGGGATTGTGTCAATGGCCTTGGCCAGGTCAAGGTAAGCTGCATGTACTGACTTTTCCTCATCCCAGGACTCGGCTGACAGTCTCAAAAAAGTCAACCAGGTTCAAGCAGGCAAGATCTGCTCCTGACAAATCTGAACTAGGTGGGGTCAAGTGCTTGGAGATTGCCTATGTCCTTATTTATGATATCCATAATAATATGCTCCCTGGCTTTACAGATCAGGCTTGTTAAGTTAATGGGGTGATAGTTTTCAGGGTCAGTAGTGGCACCACTTTTCTGCAAGGGGATGATAATGGCAGTTCTCCACTCTGCTGGAATGAAGTCTGTACTTAGGCTGTGGTTGAATACGGTGCTCAATGGCAAAGCCAGTTCTTGGTGGAGATGATGCAGAATACAGACTGGTATACTATCAGGCCCCATGGAAGCTGTGTTCTTTGCCTTGGATAGGGCCTTTAACACTTGATCTATGGAGATGTGAGGTGTGGAAGAGGTATCGGGGATGTCAAAAGGGCCTTTGGTGGGGCAGGGGGTGAAGTTTGACCTGAATCTATCAAAAAGGAATAATTTATTGGAGTTAATGTTAAAGGTATTAAAGAAATTATTTGCGGCAACTGAACAGTAATACAGGGAACCCCAGATGTGCATACAGTGTTAGAAAACTGAACATAGTCTCACAGGAAAGAGAAGTAAAAACATCAAGGCATCAAGATTCTGTTAGAGCAAAGAGAGAATGTTACAGTTAAAAGTGGAAAGAATACAGACCAAGGCAATTTCTCTTATGGATTTTGTAAAGCATAAAAGTTTATTAGTAAGGGGCCACCTGTAATATTACCTTAAATATGTAGAAGTCATGGTTTAGATGCTTATATCAACTGCTTTTCTTAAAGCAAACAAAAGAAGTATATTTGTAGCTACTTGCATACCATCCAATACATTTTATAATGACAAAGTCAAGAGGGAGTTTTCTCTATGTACTTATGAACATTGCTCATTTATGGCAGTCGCATTGACTATGAAAGTACTTTACAGACATTCTATGCTATGTTGTAATTTAAAAGGAAAAAAGAAAAAAAGAAAAAATCACTTGATTATGTAGAATGTAACAAGATGTCGATGAGATACTGCAGGAAAAGGAGATGTTCTGGCAGATTAGATTAAATACGTTGGCACATCTCAGAGAGACTGTAAATTTCAATAGTGATGGTTTATTAAAAGCAAAGTCCTTAAGGAAACATTTTTTTAGATTTTTGTGCATGTTCTATGAATATGTATACACAAGTGTTGAGATGTACAACATACAACTGAGGTGTTTTTTCAATTAATTATCAAACTGATGCAGAAGTTACTGTTTTATCCAATAACAAGCTTGTCTTTATAGCCTATGTTTTCGAGTAGGCATATCTCTAAAGGAGTTTCTAGTCAAACAGAAACAAAAGTGCTAAAATTATTCATTGTGGTGTTGGTTATCTAGCTTGATAGAATTTTTTGTTTTGAATTTAGTGCTATAATTTAGGTCAGTAATAAGCATTTTTCCAGGTGGCCATGGTGGTGCAGCAGTTTGTGTTGTCACCTCACAGCAAGAGGTTCACCAGTTTGTTCCTTGGCTGGGGTGCCTTCTGTATGGAGTCTGCATGCCCTCCCTGTGGTTGTGTGGGTTTCCTCCGGGTGCTCCGGTTTCCTCCCACATCCCAAAGACATGCTGTAGGTGGATTGGACACACTAAATTGGCCCTAGGTGTGAGTGCATGTGAGTGTGTGCCTTCCGTGAAAGGTTGGGTGCCGGGCTGGCAACTCGACACCGTAAAACTCTACTGCCAATAATGAGCAGACAGGTGATCCACTGTGGCGACCCCTAACTAGGAAAAAGCCGAAAGAAGAAGAAGAAGCATTTTTCCAGTTTATTTTATTTGTATCATTTTTTTCTTCTTAAAAGTATTTGGCACTCAGTGAACTGCTAAGAGTAAAAAAGACTTGTAAATTCCTCTGGTTTGTATAATAATGGAATCGAGTAAGACTCCACAAAGTTAGACATCAGTTCTACAGATAAAATGCAAAGTAACTGACAGTAAAAGTTCAGATGTGCTCCAAAACATGTACTTATGCCTGTTAGTGTATGAAGAAATACACGGTAGAATAAAATTTCACTAACATTTTTTCCTCAGGGGCAAGTGCCTTTGCACCTATGTAGTCGGCTTTGCCTCCACAACCTAAATTACTTTATAAATCTAACTATGAGGTTGCTGTACCTCATGGAAGGAAAGATCATTTAAAGAAAAATATAAAGCTCTTACACTTTTCCTTCCCAAATTTGCAGTATCAGATAAACAAAATCACACTGTAATGCATGCAAAAAGATATCACCTGCATCTGCAGCTAGTTAATAAAATCAAGCAATAACAAACTCAAGAAATGAAACCCAAGCAAATATGATTCAGTTTATAAATGACCAACAGCCACAATAATGTATGCTCATATTTGTAACAGCAAGACAAAAGCAAGCATTCATGAATGTCCTGTTGCAATTGAAAACACCAGTATGGTAATTCCAATAAGATGGAAATCCCTTCCTTTGGATCATGTAAACCATAGTTAATGATGGACTAATGGCATACAAAGCATACATAATGACTTGCAGAAGTAGCAGTCTATGATTAAAAAGGAATGCAGATCTCTGAAGACTGGCCATCTCACCAATGGAGTTATTTACCAAAAATTACAGAGGCAAGGAGCAAAGCACTGAACAATATGCCAGTAATCAGAGCTCCCCAAAACCACACTCAGTCTAGTACTTACCTGAGCCGCAGCACTTCATACCTCGTGTTCCAGTGTTTGGACACCACCCTCCATATTCAGTACATCTATATATGCCAGCAATCAGAATCTCATCTGTGTTGTGTGTCTTGTTAGAACTTCACCTGTTTATGTCCTCTCAGCTAGAGTTCTTATTCTCCCCCTCTATCTGCCAGCATCTCCAGTAAGATAGAGACCAGTCTCTCAAATATACTACCTGGAAAGCCACAGATCCCATTCCACCTTCATCACAAGGCATGCTATAGACTGCGCTCCCCCTGTTTCAAGGCCAAGATGTTCAATGCCTTTCTTGTATACTTTTCACATGGAATGTCATAATGCGCTTCTTGCCACCTGTGTTATTTATCGTGACAAGCATACTGTGGAGATTGTATGCCAAAGGTCAGATTATGTTATCACTTTTAAAATCCCTTCATCGTTTCCTCATTCCAAGACCACATTTCATGTTATCCACTTTTATTTATTTATTTTTTTAATATTAAAAGAAAATTTCAGCACAGACATCAAAACAGAGAAGAGGTTTGTATTCAGGTCACCAGTGGAAGTCTAAAATTTTACTTACAAAGAATGGAGACAAACACTGCATAAGTTATTACTTAATCTATCACATGAATTCTAAACTTAGTAATATCTTCTAAAATTTTATATTATATTGTAGAGAACGAATGTATTCTATCTGTTAGTTAATATGTATGTCAAAGTCTCTTCTATGGAAGTTGTATGTCAAAAGTCTGTCCTTAAAACTATCTTTTGTAAACAAATTGTTCTCTTGGAGCTTTTCTCCCAAGGGCTCCACTGAAAATGGACTTGTAGTCCAGTTGGACTCTCCCAGTCATCAAATGTAAAATAAAAATAAAATAAAAATAAAGTGAAATGTGAAGCAGACAGGAAATGACTGCAAAAAATGAAACACTGTGACCTTTACAGAGTGTGATCACTAAGCCATATTCAGTTAGCGAATTACTTTCTCTACAACCAAAATAATCAGATAAAAATGGCTGGTATTAAGAAGGGCTAACCTCAGAATTTCAAAACTACCTATAACTAGGGGAAAACAAGCACAACTAACTACCTTGGATACAGGCATCCCCCATCAGTAACACATAAACACAAGAGAGAAAAAACACTGGAAAATGACAACTGAACTCCAAAATACAAGGAAAGTATCAGCAGCACAGACCAAATGAGGAGAGATGCATGGTGTAAATAAAGGGGGGGACTAGAGGGACTGCAGACACCACAACAAGAGGAAAGAAAATGGCAGAGGTGCCAAATTTGTTCCAAACAATATCAAATGCCTGGATAATAGGAAGTGATATTGAGCAAGATACAACAGTACAGAAATGGAGATAAGAGGACAGAACTAAGAAACCCACCAGGACTGCAGACTGCAAGCAAGAATGTGCCATATCAAATAGGACTAGGATAAACTGGGCAATTGTCCCAGAATGAACAAATAAAAACCAATGGTGTAATATTAAGGTTTTCACTAGTTTGACAAGTATATGTTAAACTCATTGATGCCAAAACAAGATGGAATTGATTAAAGAAAAAACAGGCTTTGTCCAGAACCAGCAATTGAAAAGGTGCTGCTGAAATGTTCGACCATCACCAGTGGCATTGAGCTAGTTGATGCAACAATTTAAAAACTTGGAAGAGTATTTTATTTTAGCAAAATTGTTTGCTTTTTGCTGAAATATAAACTTGTTTACAAAAAAACATAACCACATTTCTGGTACTTCACCTTAAGTCTTCAATAGGGAATCAAGCAAATACAAAATAATAAATAATAAATTTAAAAAGACCATTACACAAGAATAAAAAATATTTAAATGATATATAAAAATAGGCTAACAACAGAGCAATTACAATTAGTGTTCATACCTTTAGACTTTAATGTAACATGTGTTGGTATAAAATGCTCTTCTTAAATAGTAACATTTCTTTAGCAGACCATCAACCTCTAATATCTGAAACAACTTTGCCCAGTACTGCAGCTTTCAAAGAGTTTTTGTCACCAAAATCCTTCAAGGATGTGATACAGGATGCTCCATTATGTTGGTTCTCTTTAACAAATAAAATTTGATGAGAAAGTTCCTTTTTAGGTTCAAAAAAAGATTTGAATGTTTAACATAGAAAACACATTAAAACCTGTTACACAGCATTGTTTTGGAAGCAAAAGCACCCCATAACCATTTAAGTTCAGTCAGTATTTAATTTCAGAATAATTAAAAGTCCCATTCCACGAATTAAGACCAAATGTTTCATCTATATGTTGTCTTTAGTACATGGGAAAATATGTTAATGAAAGCACAGTGGCTTTATTCCAACCTAATCACCTAAATATTGTGCTGTAGTAATTGACTCAAACTGTTGTTTTTGTTGACACATATGTCATTTGGCTAAGTTCATAATTGGAAAAAAAATTTTAATAAGCTAATAAAAATCTGATGAAAATTTCTACTAGAATGGGAAGGTTTAATCAGTGCAATTTTTAAACCGAAATGCCCTTTCATTTTGTCCAGGTGATAAAAGTTTAATACAAGCACTAGTAACATATTGTTTCCTAAACTAGCATTCCCAGTTGGTATAACAGTATGATACACTATTCTTATTTAGTACTTATCATGTAAACTTTTTTAAAGATCTGCAAACAAATAAGACCATGTATGCTAGACAGCTTTAAACAGTTGAGCTGGGTAAGGCATCTACAGCAGTGCTGCTCCAATAACAGGAAAAGGTAAACTTGTTAAGCACATTTCTTGTATTTTTAACAGTGCTTCAGTTTGTATGGAGTATTATAGTCTGAAGAAATGGACTCCAGCCATGAAAGAGTTTACGTTTTACTTTTTTTTATTGTTTTTCTTTTAAAGTTTTATACATGTCAGCAGATGTGTTTGAGCTTGTTTTTACCTGTTGGACTGCACTTTGTGCTAACTTGACCTTCATTCATCTGGTATACTTCTGTTTAAGCACAATTATAATGTAAGAAAGGTGCTTAATACGTTTTTGCCAAACTCCTCTAAGTGCTGTTAAGATCAGGTCTCATGCTAGAACTGACAGTTGACAGCTGTAGGTGGTAAAACAACGTTAAAGGCTCTTAGGTATGTCACTCTGCCATAATTGCAGACAAAATGTGTGCTGGAAGAAAATTAGTAACAGATTTTATAGTAGTTCATTCTTCAGAGAGACAATGTTTCTGACCGTTGGCAGTTCAGCATCCCTAGAGTGTTTTATTATCTTTCAAACACATTAAAAGCCACTACAACACTTGGTACTCATACATTTTATTCTCTTTTTCCGTAAATGGTAGTAGATGTCATACATAAAGCTCTGTGCATGATAAAAAGTTATATTTTGATCTCACCAGTCATAAGCCTTATTATCTGTTGCTGACCTGAATGCTCAAGCTTCACACTTGAGGCAAGTTTCTTGGCATCCATTTTCTAAATGTATAGTAAGCTGGTTATGGCCAAAGACCCAATCATTGTGCTATGCATTTTTCAAGACTGTTATTATAGATATTTGTGCTTCCACAGAGATAGTATTCTCTACAGAATACCATCAGAAAAACCTGATGCGCTTGGGTGCTCAGTTCTGGTGGAAGTTGTACAACACTTAGAGGTGGTACTACCAAAAAAGTGTGGCACAGTGAAAGACCTAACAGCTCTTAAAGCAGTTAGTTGATTAAAGGTTTACTTCAGTTCTGGCCATTCTTTGTATGGTAATACTGTGTATTGCAACAGCTTTCAGAAGTTGTAAAACACTTTGAACTTGTACACTTTTTCTTTCTGTGTTTGATAAATACTTGAAGGTGGCTCACTTCTGCAGAGCTCTCTAACTCTTTTTAAGTGTTTCAACTGCATCCAGAGCTATCTGGGAAAGATTAGAATATTTTCTTTAGTTAATGTACTTCTGCTTTCTTTATACAGTAATAGCTTCTGTTTTTAAGCATTTTAAAGCATTTATTTAATTTTATGGCACATACTCATTTTTGTGTTTGTTTGCTTTTTTTAGTTCTATTTGCCTCTAGAGTGCCTTGTAGAAGGGTGGATTAGACTAGGACTGAGTTGTTTGGTAGTTGTTTGTTGATTACTCTGCTCTTGAAAGCTACTTTTGCTGTGCTTTTGCATTCAGAAATTCCAGGATCATCCATCTTGGGGCAGAAGGTATTTATTTTGTCTCTCTGAGTTAAAAATCACTATGGAAAGCTCAAAGTAAGTTTGCTTATTGGCTAGTGGGTAGATGAGTATGTTTTCATGCTTTTTTTTCCTTCTTTAAATCAGACAAGTTTGTGCAGAGCTAGCCACCACTCAGCAGTTGTTAGAACTGCCCTGTACAGTAGCAAATCCCTAGACAGTAAAATTTGTCTATAAAATTAGGATTCGGTCCAAAATCTCTAAAACAGTGTGTCATTTCATGGAATTAAGCTTAGAGCAGATAGCTTGTGCACTGGATAGAACTACCATATCACATCACTATACAACATCTTGGTTTAACCCCAGAAACTACCCTAGGTGAAGCCTGACAACATGGCTATGCAATTTTCTATTGTCTCTGTGACCTACTTGGTTGATTTGAGTATCCTATGGCAATGTAGCAATTGTCTCGTGTTCTCAGACAGCCAGTTAATCATTAAAGAAAATAACACGGCATGCAAGAGATATAAATAGAAAACTTCCTCAGAGACAAAGATATTGCATACAAAAAAAGTTGTCAAGAATACCCACACTGGGTCAGTGGTGGGGTAGCAAGGGGTTTCTAATTAGTGTTTCGAACTAGATGTTTTAGAGTCTTTGTTTAGATGCATTTAAACATTAATACAGTACATTAATGGTGTTTTATAGATAGCTAAATATAAGTGTATATATATATATATATATATATATATATATATATATATATATATATATATATATATTAGATTCCCTTTTTTTCTCTCTCTCTGGTCTGGTTAACTGGTGGGTAAATGATTGAAATGTTATAATATTATTTCTGATTTGAGGCAGCTGTTGTTACTTTTAAATAGCTGTTTTTTATATGCAAGGGTTATTTTTTTTTCATGATATTGATGCTTTGTGAGGAAACTGGTGGTCTGTGTGACTGTTCTTATTGTGGAGATTCATGACATGAACTGACAAGGCAGCTTGAGTGTGTTTTCTTTTTGCTTTCTGTAAACTCTAAAATCTTCAAGATCTGCATTTCCTGCCAAAAATGTTTTTTTCTTCACTAGAAACAACTTCTGTTGTGCATGAGCCTAGTTAGATACTTTTTAAGAAGTTTATGAAGCTGCAACTTGAGGAAACAGTGATGACATAATTTGACCTTTTGAAATTGTTAAATGGTTGTACTTGGAATTCTTTCCTCTTGAAATTCTGTTATCCTTCAATAGATATTTTAAATGGTAAATAATTAGTTCTGATAAAAGTGTTTAACTCCTTTGAAAATGCCTATGCTCTCTTATAGATGCATACATTTTGCAGATTCAATGACACTATTAGTAACTAAATGACATCAAGTGAACTAGGAGCTGCATTAGAAAACTCATTATGCATATTAACATCAGACTTATGTTATATAACTAAACTTTTAGTAACTAGACGGTTGTGAGGCCCCCATTTTTCTCTCTCTCTCCCCTTCCTGATGAAAGACATCAACATAGATATTGCTAATACATATGAGTAATATGTGTATAATTGTAAAATATAATAGTTATGCTATAATAAGTGTTATATAAATATTCAACAGATCCTTACATGAAAAATGTTAGATAGATGACTGACAAAATAGTTAAATTATATGAGGTTTCTTGAAAAGTCTTGGAAATAATGACAATCTTCATAACCTTCAGCTTCTAATGTTGATACATAGTTTGATCTGATGTGTATTTCTGGCATGTCTACGTACTATTATCATATGTGACATATTCATATAGCTTCAGATATATTGGACACTGTCATTCTGATGTATATTTCATGGATTCAGATTTCTTTAGTTGCTTTAATAATGCTTTTCTTTTTTGTTTTTATACCATATTCTAAGCAGAGATGGATTTTTTTTTTGTCGTTTGGTATTGGAGAGATGGTGGATGGATGGTTTAGTAAACTTTTTAACTAAACCAGAAACTTTATGTTTCATGTATGTGTTTGTTAATACTTCTGGGTTTTTGAAAGTAGTGCTTAATACACGTTATGCATCCATGATAAGTACGTTTTCAGTAGATTTCAAGTTAACACGGAGGAAAGGTCTTTCAGTAAGTAACAACATACACATTATAGTCAATGGCTTATAAATGTTTATCATTAAATATTAATGATTTGAACAATAGTGTCAAAAGAGCTGGTTTCCTTAAATATATCAAAACGCATAAAGCCCAGATCATCTTTTTACAGGAAACCCATCTATTAAAAAAAGATCCACAAAAAATATTCATTCAATGGCTATACCATTCTGGCTGATTCATGTTTTAAGACTAAGAGAAGAAGCACTCTTATTCTATGGAAAATACTTATACTATGCCAAGAATTATAGATACAGTTTCAGTTAAATATGGGATGCTAAGCATGGTTATTTTGGAAATCAGTAGGAAGTAGTATATACTTTGATTAATACATACTGGATACCAGGACTGAGTACTAAATATGTTGACAAATATCTGGACCTGATTACTTTAAATGCAAAAGGGGAAATTATATCAACAGGTGAATTTAACTGCCTATTATCAGGCAATGATACTTCTAAAAATGGTAAAATAAAACTAACATCTCAAGCCATGAAGTTAAATTACTTTACAAACCAGATGAACCTTAAAGATATACATGGTCTAAGAGAACATTATTCCTTATTCTATACTCACTATTCATATCGGTTTGGTACACAAACAAACATTGATAAGGTCTTTGCATCAAATAATATATAATCAAAAATAAGTGAAGTATCTATAATGACTTGTCCACTTTCAGACCGTAATGCTATAAACTTCATATTAACTACAGATACAGATTATTTAAGATTTCTGCAGAGAATTCCTGCTTACATAACTAAGTTAAAAGACTTTAGGGAATGGATAATGAAAGAAATAGACATGTTTATGGAAGCAAATGATAATGGTGAAGTGACTGGTACTATATTATGGGGCACCTTTAAAGTTTATATATATGGTAGAATAAAATCTTGGTACTTTAAAAAAAGGAGAGAGTGGGACAAAGAACTTTTAGACTTACAGAAAAACATAGACATGATAAAAATGGATGCAAAACCAAATAAAGTAGCACATATTGAAATTACTAAGTTAAATCAAAAATACTTAGAAGTTTAGAAAAGGTTGCCATAAACCTGGAAAAATTGAAATTACAATCTTATGCTGTAAATCCCAAATATTTACATAAAATAGCGGTAAGATCCAAAAAAATAAACAATAAAAATCTTATTAATGAAAGAGAAAATAAAAAATGTAAAAGATAATTAAGCTCTAGGACTGGATGGAATAATTCCTGAACTATATAAGATTATTCCTGAATATATAATAAAGAAGATGATGTGTCTTTACTGTGGTTAAGCAAAAATGTACAACACCCCCCATTGTGGAAATCCTCAATTATCTCCCCCATATTAAAACAAGGTAAGGACCCCAAATCTTGTGATTCATATAGGCCAATGTCATTACTAAACACGGATTATAAAATTTTCATGACAATATTAGCTAATCTACCCCCAGTGAGTGTGATAGCAGCCTACTACAGTCCGTTGCCATTTACTCCCCCTTCCAAGTTAACTTACTACTCCCCTAACCACTTCTACTAAAACCTCTATATTAAATTTCCAGTCTCTGCAAACCTTGCATGTTCAGTGTACAACCTTTCTTTTGCCACTAGGTGGCAGCAAAGTTTGAACATAATTTCCAAAGTTTAATATAAAGTAATAGTAATCAAAAACTCACCAAAAAAAAAAAATCTTGCCAGCCTCAGTAATTACTCACTTATTTAACCATTTCCTCACTGCCCTATGCTAAAGAACCTATGGACTCATCCACCTCATTCTCATTTTTCCCCTCTGATAAATAATATCTACACTCTACAAGTGTTTACAATAGAATGTCTTACACTGTTAAAAACTACTCTCTGGCTAGAGCTTCTCTCCAACTTCAGATCACTGATTATTTTTCTCTGGACAGTCCCACCCTCTTGGCTCTACCTGCTCCATAAAAAAGGAGGTGGAGAAGCTATAATCTACCCTACGTCTCATACCATAACCGACATACCAATTCAATTCCAGACTTTGGCAATGCTGAATTAACAATAGCACTACTAAAAATTAACAACCACAAATCCATATGTATCGCTGCCCTCTATACCCCCCTGGTGACATCAAAACTCTTGAGAGCATACTATCCTGGTTCTCATCCCACATAAATAACAAAACCTATATCCTTGGTGACACCAACATCAATTGGTCCCTCAACTCAGATGCCCCTTCCCATACTATCAACCTATACAACTTCTCCCAACTAATCCACTCAAGTACCAGACCAAATAAAGATGGTACCTCAGGCACCATCACTGACAGGATCCTTACAATACATCCAAATCTCATCACCAAATCCAGTGTATTACCAGATCCTCTCAGTGATCACTTACCTGCCTTCACTGACCAACTCCCCTACAAAAACACCACCACTACATTCAAACCCGCAACCTGTCATCTTTCACTCCCCAAACCTTCTCAGAATGCCTTAAGTGCATTGACTGGACCCCTCTAAAAACTTTCCCTGTAGATTAAGCTGTCTCCCATTTCAATCGCTTGTTCCTGACCCTCCTTAATGAGCAAGCCCCCCTAGAACCAAATGCATCAAATCCAATCCATGCCCATGGGTATCTAAAGAAACTAAACTTGCCATGCAACAAAGGGCAACATATGGAAGCAGTATCAAAAAAATAAAAACCCAAGCTCCCTCCTAGAATTGAAGCAACTCCAGAACTCCACCAAAAAGTTATTTATTAAAGACTGCAAAGCTCACTATTCCAAACTTTAGTCTCTGCACTCAACAAACCCCAAAAAATTCTGGGACTCCATTTCATCTATATTAAACCCTGGTAATAAAGAAAACCCCTGTCCCAATCCCACCCTCTCTGACCTCAACACCACCTCTCAATTCAATTCCTTCTTCATAGACTGTATAGCCAAACTATCCAACTCCTTCCCACCCCCTCCCTTAACTACAATGCCTCTCTCCAACCACTTAAACCCCTCATCACCCTTCTTCCTTAAGCCCATTCCCACAAGCACAATAAAAAGACTCCTCCTCAAACTCAAACCCTGTCGCAATGCACCTGACAATCTTCCTCCTACATTCCTCAAACTATCTGCAGACAGCATCAGCTTCCACATCTCCATACTTATAAATAGATCCATACAAGAATCATAAATACCTTCCATCTGGCGCCATGTCTACATCATCCCCCTCCCCAAAGGTGGTAATAATACTGACACCACCAACTTCAGACCCATCACCATCCTTTCCCCTCTGTCTAAAATTCTTGAGAAACCCATCCAAGCACAACTAATGATGAACCTAACCCAAAATAATCTCCTCTCCCCTGTCCAACATTGTTTCCATCCTAGTCACTCCACCATGACTGCCCTTCTTTCCTTTCTAGAAACCATCAACCAAGAACATGACTCAGGCAAATTTGTATCTACATTATTCCTTGATCTGTCAAAAGCCTTTGACACCATCTCCCACACTCTTCTCATATCACAACTCTCTACTCTACACCTCTCGCCCCCCCCTCTCTAGATTGGTTTTCCAGCTACCTGTCCAACTGCCAACAAGCAGTCCAATGGAAAACTTCAACCTCCTTCTTCCTTCCTACACCCATAGGTGTCCCTCAAGGCTCTGTTCTTGGCCCACTACTCTTTAACCTATTTATTAATAACTTTCACCACTCTGTCCCAAACTCATCTGTCATCCAATATGCAGATGACTCATCATCTGCTCAGCTTTGTCACCCTCCAAGCTTCTAGTAAAAACACAATTAGCCTTCTCCAATACAGAAATCTGGATGCAATTCAACCACCTAGCCCTGAATGCAAATAAAACAAAACTAATAAGCTTCTGCCCCAGCAAAAACTCAACTATCGATAAAACCTCATTCACCATACAAAGCCAGAACAACACTCCCCTTGAAATAGACCCCACCACTAAACGTCTTAGTATCATCATAGATGAAGAACTAAAATTTGACATACACATCCACTCCACAATCAATAAAACTCACTAAAAGTTAGGTCTTCTCTATAGACAAAACTACTTCCTCTGCCCCTCTACCCGTCAAACCCTAGCATCTACTTTCTTGCTCCCCTCCCTGATGTATGGTGCCCCCCTGTTCACAAACATACACATCAGCTTAAGAAACAAACCTGAATCCTGCTACCACAAAATTTGCAACCAGTTCTAAATACTCTTCCCACCATTGCCACTTCCTCCTCGCCCTCAGTTGGCTTGAACTCCCCAACTACCTTAGTTACCTACAACTCACCACTGCCCACAAACTTATCTACAAACCAGCAAACTGCCCTTTTCTAGCTATGTCCTTAAAACCCTATAAACCCAACCAACTCAGATCCACAAAGCAAAATCTCCAAGTCCATAAATGATCTCATCCTCCAGGCCAGCTTCTTTTCTCCTACTCCGTAGCCAAAAATGGAATCCCCCCCTTCGCAGATTTTCCAAGCATGACAATTTCAAAACCCAGCTACTATCTCATCTATCATCCAATTTGGAATGCCCATGCGAAGCTCCAACATAATCCCCTCTCCACCCTCTCTCTTTCTGCACAACTCCATAAGTCTCCCACTGCTGCCTTGGACTGTCTATCTTCCATGCTGTTCTACATAACCTCTTCTGGTACTCTTTCCATGCATTATAGACCACCTAAACTAAAAGAAAGAGTAGCTGTATCTCAACTCGCATAGAGTTCTCCTGCTACAAATGACACTCTGTATCTGATCACTTCTACCAACCATTATAAGTTAGTTACTATATATTTTAAATGCTTAACTCACTAGAACTTTCAACATACTGTATTACACATTCTAAAATGTCTAACTTGTTCTGCACAGTTACTCGTTGTGTCCCTTGTAATTTGCAATGTGCAACTGAAATATATAATTCTTTGCTCTTTTCGTTGTAACTTGCAATTTGTAAATTTAAATGCAACTGTAATATTTTTTGAGGTTTTTCTCCCTGATCCTCCACCGAAAATGGGCTCTTCTGGCCCAATGGACTTCCCCGGTCATCAAACGTAAATAAATAAATAATAGGATAAAGAAAATATTTCCTAATCTAATACATAATGATCAGACTGGGTTCATTCTTCATAGAAAAGTGTAAGATAACATTATTAAATTACTATCATTACTAGACATAGCATGCAAATACAAAAAACTATTAGCAGCCTCGACATAGAAAAGGCTTTTGATTCTATTAGTTGGTCTGATCTACAAAGAATTCGGATTGGTTTCAAATTCTCCTCAGATTTTGTCAACCTATTAATGAAAATTTATAGTGGGGCACAAGCTTATGTGAAAATCGGATCATGTCTATCCTCACCACTAGAAATCCTCAAGGGAACTAGACAATGTTGTCCTTTGTCACCATTATTGTTTGTTCTTTCAATGGAACCTTTTGTTACATATATTAGAAACTAGCAAAATATAAAAGACTTTCAAATTAATAAGGACTAGTGTCCTAAGATACAATTATTTGCTGATGATATGTTAATGTTGGGTGATATTAATGGTTCTTTGCATGATGCTATAAATACCTTCAGCAAGTTTGAAAGAACTTCAGGGCTTAAATTTAATCATAATAATGTCCTCCCCATGGTTGAGTGACATCTAAAGGCATGCAGGTAGGTGCATGTGTGAATGGGTGCTCCTTCTTTGAAGGTTGGGTGCCAGGCTGGCAACTCGGCACCGTAAAAATCCACTGCCAATCATTAGCGGACTGGAGTTCCACTGTGGTGATCTCTAACTGGGAAAAGCCAAAAGACTAACAAAAAATCCAAAACATTACTAATTAACACAAAGATCAACAAAAATCTAAGAGAGAATAGCCTGTTTAATTGGGAGAATGATGTATTAGAATATTTGCGTGTCAGTATAAAGAGCACATGGAAAGAGTCTGTTAAACTAAACTACAATAATTTAATAACCACCATTAGTGAACTAATCAAAAGATGGAATAAAATGTTCTACACAATGGAGGATAGACTCTCTTTAATTAAAATGATAATTGTACCTAAAGTTTTGTTTTATATACAGTCATTGATACTCCCCCCTCCCAAAAACTTATCTAAAACATTAGATTCCATGCTACTTAAATTTTTATGGTTCCCCTTAAAACCTAGTATTGCATATAAATGGCACATTAGAGCTCGGAACAGTAATGGAGTAGCATTCCCTAGCTTAGATCTTTATCCCAAATCAGTTATAATTAATGTATTACACTGGATCATAATTACCTATATATCTGGCTGGAAAACAATACATGAGATTCATATAACTGATGTCAGAACTATAGAAAATCAATTTAAGGAACAATATGGAATAAGTAGAGTTCATTGACTTTTACGTGAAATTTGTTTATTTAATAAGAAGTTTGATAATTTTTCTTATGGCATTAATCAAATATTTAATAACTTTAAAAATATAATTGATTGTAATTACAACATTAAACAATTTCTATTTCTTATATTCCCAATAGCATAGTCCCCTGATTGCCTAGATTATTTCAACATCAATGCGATGCAAAAATTAAAGGAAAATAACTTGATATTCTGGCATCAGTTTATTGAAAATAAGAGTATTAAACCATTAAACTATTTTATGTAGTTTTGATAATAGTCAAAACAGTTGGTTGTTTATACACTCATTATGGCAGTTTATAGAAAACAAAATGAGAGTATCAATCAACCTAGAGGCTGAATCTATATCTAGTTTGATCCAGCTTTTTATTAGGTGTCTTGAAAAGACAGATGATCAAAAATTAAGTATCTCACCTATCTATAAGATACTAAGAGAAGACACTCTAAAGTTTGACTCAGATGTTTGGAATTAATATGTAAAGATTAATGGAGAACAAATATCTGTTGAATCCAAAAAGTTGTTATTGAATTCTATGTATGGTACCTCTTCTTCATTATATTAAAGACTGTATACAATGAAATTTATGAATAAGAGCTTCTATACTCCACATAAAATAAATCTTATACTCAAAAATAGTGAAAGTAAATGTTGGAAATGTGATGAATTACTAGAGGCAAACTGGGTTCACGTGTTCATTTAATGCAGAAATGTTGTTCAATACTGGAAAGACTTCAGATATTTTGTAAAGGCTTTATGGTCTGATAACTGTCATATTTCTAATGCACTACCCCTATTCAATGTTCCTGCATCTAATGTAATACCTAAATCTCAGATTCAGTTACTCTGGTCAATTCTTGCAATTGCCAGAAAAGTTATTACTTTGAACTGGAAAAGTAAACAAGATTTGATGTTTAAAGATTTTATTAATTTAGCAAAAGTTGTTTGTTAAAAAGAACTGCAAACCATTTGTTATAAAACTCATAACATTACTCATGAAAAAAATAGCATGGCAAAAATTGAAAAACTTTTTGAACAAATACTGATAACTTCTTATGGTTAAAATGATTGTTTATCTCAGATGAATGTAAATAGTTTTGTTATTGTTTTATTGTATTTGTTATATGTACATTTGCATATGCTTATAATGAAAACAAAATAATTTTTTTATTTTGGAACAAAAAAGAATACCCACAGTACATCCCTCACACATTCTGCTCACCAGAAAGAATACCCACAGTACATCCCTCACACATTCTGCTCACCAGAAAGAATACCCACAGTACATCCCTCACACATTCTGCTCACCAGAAAGAATACCCACAGTACATCCCTCACACATTCTGCTCACCAGAAAGAATACCCACAGTACATCCCTCACACATTCTGCTCACCAGATACACAGATTCACTTATGCTGAGGCACTTCAAATAAACGTTTCCATAGCCACCATATGGCAACCTTCTATTCAGTAATCAATAAACCACTCACTAAAAGAAACACCAAACATCTCACATAAGTCTACACCCAAAGCAAAGCCCATAGAACAAGCATATACTATACTCAATACTCTGCTCATTTAGGGACTCGTTTGTGTGACTCACAGATGTCCTACTTGCCAGGTTAAACATGGAGAAGATACCAGTTAGTTGGAACCAGATTCCACAATATCATACAAGCACTCAGATCACTGCACCCTGGGTATCAATATGATTCTATCATAGTTGATAAGTGTGTAAATGATCCAAGACATACCTCAGTGTACTATATGAAAAGAGATACAAGGGATCTCTTTGAATGTGTGCTTTGCAGACAGGTAAAAGCCTTGCATTGAGCAACATTCTGCCTTCACCATGGATAATGTCACAGTATAAACATAAAATGATTGATTTAATTAATTGGCTTACTATTTGGTGTCACTCCAAGTGGTATCCGATACTTGTCAACAGCCCACATTTCTTTGTCAAGAATGGGCTGCAACTGCCCCACCCAAGCATTTGGATATTGGCTAAAACTGTATCCACTCCCTTAGAGCCTTTTTTAGGCAATGCCAAAAAAAGAAAAAAACTACCAACATGGTGAAGAAGTCTGCAAACAACCTTAAGGTGCTACTTCTCAATGCTTGGAGCTCACAAAAAACTCTACACCCTTCAAGCCATCCTCACTCTGGAGGATGTAGACATCTGTGCAAAAGTCCTGGTTTAAAGGAATAAAAAGTATACCAGCAGTGCAAGGCTACAATGTCTTCACACATTTAGATCAACAGCAGCACAAACATGGGCCAAAGGTGAAGGTGTCTTGATATATATTAGCAACAAGCATACCTTCAGATGATTAAACAGAATGATGCCATGGAAGTTATCCATTTGCAAGTCATCATAGCTAAGGTCCCTCACCATATTATGGCGAGCTACAAGTCACAATTTATGGCCCTAGAGTATCACCACTCTTACTGACATCTACTAGAGGTGCTCACCATCCATCCAAACATCCTATTTATAGGTCACTAGTTACCCCTCTAATACAAGGAAGCTTACACTGCTTCAAACTCACAGGCACAATGCTTCCTAGGCTTTATTAACATAAACACCCTGGAAAAAAAATAGTACATAGTTCCATCAGAGAATCAAACACACTGGAACTAGTACTCACAAACATGGGAGAGCACTGCACAGCCCCGATTTCATGTCCTCACTAATGAGGTCAGATCTCAAAGTTGTCTCCTTTGAAGTAAAAATCAACTCAGAGAACCCAGATAAGCTACTTACAGTTAGGAACTTTTCTAAGGCAAACTACTTCCTCTTAAGTGCCAGTTTGTCAAAAGTCAAAGCTTTCATAACCCCGAGACCACAGCTACCTATGAAGAATTGTTCACAGAGTCCTTATACAAACAATTGACTGGCTACATAGAAGCTGAAAACCTACCAGAAGTAAATCCAAAACAAACACGAAAAGCAAAACCGACTGGTGGAATCCTCACCTAAACAGGGTATATAAAACAAATGAAAAAAAATTCATGACAGAAATCAAGAACTCCTCCTCCCTTATAGATGATGCTCTGTTATACAACTAAACAAGAAACTGAGAGGTCTAATAAAGTCCAGCAAGGCCAACTACAATGTCAGGATAGCCTCTCAGGCTATGAGAAATCACAAGGCCTTCCCTCAACTATGTCCAGAACCTTAAAGGTAGCATGCAGTTGTGTGCTGAACTGTTAGTGAATGGTACCACCTTCTCTGATCAGGGTGACAGAATATTTACTGGCTGATAAATTCAGCTCAAACTTCATTGCCTTCTCCTTGCAAGCTGTCCAGGTGAGATCCCATCAAACATACTTGCCCTATCGGTAGGGGCCAGGTGCTTGCACTAATCATTAAAGCCAAGAAGACCACCTCTGTGGGCCCCATCATCATCCCTGGTTGCATCCTGAAAAGTCTAAAACATAACCCATCTAGACCACTTAAGGCACTCTTTCAACTACTGCCTTGAAACAGGCTGCATTCCAAGTGAATTGAGGACCACAATAGTCATTCCCCTGTAGAAGAGTGGACCATCAACCAAATCAGGGAACTACAGACCATCAGTTTATGCAAAGCCATGGAATGAATTATCATGAATACAGGCAACAACATTGGTAACCTACAGATACTGGACCCATCACAATTTTCTTTGTTAAGAGTAGATCATGCTTACTTAATCTGGTAGACTTCTTTAAGAGGGTCACCAAAACAATAGACAAAGGTAAAACAGCACGTACTGCACATCTTGACCTGACTAAGGCATTCAATACATTACCCCACTCTGGCATTGCTTGCTCCTAAATAACTCAGTGGATTGCTGGCTGGCTCACAGACAGGACCCAAGAAGTGAGGATCGAGAGACCAACTCCACCAAGAGACTGGTCATCAGTGGAGTACCCCAGGGGTCTGTGTTGGGCTTGCTCCTGTTTGGCATCTACATCTCAGAATGTAAGGCTAATGTTCAAGGCCTCTGGCTTACCAAGTTCAGAAATTACTGTAAACTGCAAACTATTATAGATTCCCCCAAGGCAGAAATATCTTGAAAGACTGACAAATGACTGGTGCCAAAGCCATGGCCTAACACTCAATGCCAAAAACATTTTATAACGCCCTTTGGGAAACTGTAAACCTGAGTCACTCATTCAATAAAACATCCATAAAGGTTGACCCAGAAGTTAAAGCTCTGGGAACATATTTATACAGCAATCTGGCCTATGACCAATACGTAGCTAAGATAGTAAGAAAATCAGTCTAATTTGCCCAACTTATAGGTAAGGGTATGGCATCCAGGTCCAAGGAAGTTATGATATCACTCTACTTGGCCATATCAGACATCACATTGACCATAATCCCCCTTTGACATATACCCAACCGGACACTTGTAACAATTGGAATACAAAGGCTTCTCACCAGGGGAGCTCCAGGCATGAATACCCTGTCCTACACTGATTGTCTAAAGGCAATATCACTGTATTCACTCTTCTACAGAAAGAGGATATTTACCTGGCTTACAGGGTTTCCTCAAACTCAGCCCTCATGGATCTGTTAAACAAGCACAAAACAAACACTAGATCCAGGGATCTGAACTTTGTTTGCAAAATAAGCAGAATGTGCTGGAGAGACAAAAATGTGTCCCAAAGGATCCTTATGCTGAAGAATGGGCTGCCTATCCATGTAAAACAGAGCTCACCCCCCCCCCCCACACCCTGTTCAATCAGTTGAATTGGAAACTATAAATTTACCCCCAGTCTGACATTCAATAAGAAAAGCATTATCCTACCCCTTCTCCATATATCTGTTAGTTACCTCCTGCTCCCATATATTCGCTCATGATACTTGGAACCCAAATGCGTTTGTAGTGTTTAACTAGACTTGTAAAGGCCATAACAGCCATTAGCCTAATGATAACCTATGAACTTGTAAACATCCACATTTTTCAAAAATAATGATCTGATTTCCTTTTTCCAAACCAACATATTGTTTTTCCCAAAACAAATGTCAAGATAAACCTCATAAGCTTTACTCTCAAAATGAATTTATTGGATTTCAATTTTTTGTACACATAAAGAGGATCAGAGACCATCTCATAATCTTCTGTGTCATAGTTCATCTTGTTTTCCTGCAACTTTACTGTGCAGCCAAGCTTTATAACAAATTATGAAATATTCACTATTCAGGTATTTAGCTACCTATCTTATGCCTTCAGAGATGATCCAAATGAAAGTTTAACTCTCTTTAAGCAACTGTTTAAAATTACTATAGGTGAAAGACCCTTCTCTGTACTTGGACCCGCTATCTGGAAACAACTTCCTGCTGAAATCAGGACACACAATATTCTTGCTTTGTGTAAGACTACATTAAAATAATGTCTAAAGAAACAACAACATCTTGCTTCAGAGAATGATTAAAACAGTTGACATTCAGTAATAAAAACTACAGTACAGAGAGTTTCTAATCTAGTTCATATGGCTTATAGCTCTCCAAATTATTCTTCTGTTTTACACCTAATTAAAAATTAATGACGCACTTTACATACTATAATAGGATTGGTCATAGCTGAAAATGGATTGTCTGCCAACACTTCCATTTCTAAACCTTTTGTGGCCTCCAAGCAGAAGAAGTCATTGCTATGCATGGCACAGCATATTCATTAAAACAGGAATAAATTAATGTTTTGAAAGATCTTGCACATATCAACATGGCCAAAAATTCTACCAGTGAAATTACTTGTTACTGTAATTTTCTTTTTGAACAGCCCTTATATTAGCCAACTTGCTTAGGATATGGTATTTCTACCCAAAATGTGATGAAGCAATGAACCATTTGAAACATCAAAAAACATTGTCATGGCTGATGTGGAGACCATTATTCATAGAATCATAGGAGGTTACTAGGCTTAAGCCCTACAGCTTTTTTTCTGCCTAACTATTCATGCCCCAAATTATCCAATTATCAATTCCCCTGGGCTAGAATAGCTTTGATATATGCCTGTGACATTGACAAATCGCCCCTATCCATTAGGGCCACAGGCAACAAGCCGGGGTAAGTTTGCAATTTCCTATTCATTGCTACAAATTGTGTTTGAATAGACTTAGGGAAGAGCTGTGTTTCACATGGATGGATAGTCTGCTCCAGGGAAGGGGTGATCTCTGAGACACTTACCTATCCCTCCAACATGTTTTATGTCCCAGACAAGGTTTAGATCCTTAGATTGGGTAACTAGTGCGGTTTGTTTTATGAATGTGTAGCAGATATATTAGGACTTGATAATAGAATGCCTTGTAAGTTAGGCAAAGATCACCCCTCAGTAGTCTGTAGGAGACCAAGCACAGGGACAGAGAGCTTTGAGGTGGTCTGCATAAGACATATTTTCACCCTGTATTCTTTTAGTGAGAAAACTTTGTGGCCACTCCAGTTATTACAAATACTGGTCGGGTGCATTGTATTTGATTATTGGTCTAATGAGGTATAGTGATACTATGATCTCCTTAGATCTGGATGCCATGCCTTTACTTATAAGTTGTGCCATGTAGAAGGATTTTCTTACTCCCAAGGATACATGGTAATCAAAGTTCAGGTTACTGTCAAGCTGATTTCCCAAGTCCCTTACTACTGGGTTTACTCTTAGGGGAGTATTATCAGTGTTGTAATTTGCAGGGGTAGTCATTATGCATTTTTTTACATTGAGTTTTAAGCCATAGTTTTGGCACCAGTTATTTGCCTGTGTTAGACCTTTGGGAGGATATCTACATTTTTGTGAGATTCAAGAATTGCACCAAACCTGCAGTCATCAGCAAATTTGGTTAGCCAAAGGTCATTTACATTTGCCTTGACCTCTTGGAAGTATAGTCCAAACAGTGGAGGTTTCAGACTGAGCTCTGTAGGACACCACTAGTTGAAGGCCTTTTGCTGGAGGTGGATTTTCACATGTTCATAGGTTGGTACTAGGCTATCGGCCCTAGGGCCTATACAAGCCTAGCCATAACAATTCCCTGGCTATTTTTTCCCACAGTATTTACTTCCCTGGATCCCTGTCTAGCAGGGCGACTGACATGATCCCTGGTGTGAATTTCCCATCTCCCATCCAATCATCAAGGTTGCTTTTGAAGAGGGCCAAAGAGGTGCTCTGCTTGACATGTATGGGCAGTCTATTCCAGAGTCTGGGGATAGGAATCTACCCCTCCAGCATGTTTTGTTGATTGTGATGACAAGATTTAGATCCCTGGACTGTGTCTTTTTGAGGAATTGGGAATTCTTTAAGTGTAGCATGTCCAACAGCTCTGGGTTTGACATGGCCTTGTATGTTGAGCAGTGATTGCCTCTGAGTAGATGATATGTGACGGAATATAGGTGGAGTTTTTTTTTTAGACGGTCAGCATAGGGCATCTGCTTTAGGCCAGTGATTCTTTTAGTGAGGTATTTCTGCAGCCTTTCCAGTTGTTGAGGATGTCTTGTGATGTACATACCAAATGGGGCATTATATTCTATAATGGGTCTAATGAAGGATGAGTACAGTGGGACAATGACCTCCTTTTTTCTGGATGAAAAGCCCTTAGTGATGAGGTGTGCCACACAGAAGGATTTCCTGCATATGCGCCGGAACCATAGAGTGCGGGGGAATGAGCCCCTCCCCCCACTTTTACAGCTGTAACCTATAGTTGCGTGTGACGTAAATTTCAAAAAGTGCGTGCGAAGCCTACTGCCCATTTATGTTTTTCATGCTCTGCTGGAAGGAAGCTGAGGTAAGGAGCATCATTTCTAGTTTTTTGCTTAGTAGCAACTCCATTTTGTTTTCTGTGCTTAGAAGTACATCCGTTTTGTTTTCTGTGCTTAGAAGTAGCTCCATTTTGTTTTCTGTGCTTAGAAGTAGCTCCATTTTGTTTTCTGTGCTTAGAAGTAGCTCCGTTTTGTTTTCTGTGCTTAGACGTTGGTGTGTGCGTGTGTTTTTGTACAGAGAGATGTAGTGAGTGTTGGCAAGTTTTTATTAGTCTGTTTGGGCTGTGTGAATGGTTTCTATTTGAGAGACATTATGTGACTGTGTCTCAAAGCACATTTTGCCCCAATTTATGTGCAGTCTTGGAAATTGTTATAGTAGTTTTGGATGGGCCAGGGAGTCTTGCCTCCACAGATGTGTGTGCATTTTATCCAAATATTAAAATGTCCTTGTCATGTGTGCATTTGTTGTGTGTTTTAACTTTGTTGGTGTTAAATGCCATGCAGGTCGAGTTCAGGGATGTGCACAAGCTAGTTTTTATAGCGTGTGTGCTGCTGATGTGTACACTCACCTATGTGCTTTCTTATTGAGTCGGTTATCTATCCTGTTGTCAATAATTAAGATAAAACCCATTATAGTGTGTGTTCTTCTTCCTTCAGGGAGATTTTCCTGACTTAATAAATCTTGACATCTTTACAACTTAGATAACATAGACATTACCTTGGTTTCTTCTTTTGACCTTGTTAACTGCATTTTTATACTCAAAGGAAAACTCCATCCCCCTAGAGTTTAAGTCAACCCTTAGCTTACTTTTCTTGGTACAGTATAGATGCAGTATGATTTAGTTAATATAAATCTGTCTGTACTTTATAAAGCCATGGAATGAAAAGAAAGAAACGCCTGCTTATCTTTTTACTAAGCTCTTCATACTTATGACTGCTGGTTAGAATTACTTGGAATCAAACTCTGTACCTTAGGTACAGGAGCCTGCATACTCCTCTTAAAATGTGTGGTTTTCTGGCAAATCAGTGAGAATGGAGCTCATTAAATAATTGTAGTCATACTTCTCAACTCTCCCTGATTTTCACACAAATTTTAGTTCTGCCCCTCTTAATCCCTCCTGACACTTTTTAACAAAATGCAGTGAATTATACTTAATAAATAATGACAATAATTAAAAGTTACACACTTATTTTACTTCAGGAAATGTATACTCATTCACATTCTGTTATTCTATTAATACCTCAAGTTAATCAAAATAATAATTTAAGTGTTCCTGATTTTTTTCTGGATTTGTCCCTCATTGGTTGAGAACTATAATGATAGCCCTTTAAGTTTCAGTCTTAGTCTTCCTATCTGTTTTGGAAACACATAGTAGTAACACAAAACACTGTTTTAGCAATGTTCCAAGATTATGCAAACCATATTTAAAATGCGTCCCTGGTTTTGGGCCTTTGTCCTTCCCCAAAAAAAATAAATTTTGTCTTTTTCCAGATTTCTTCTGCTGTGAAATTGAGAGATTTACTTGTGTCACGTGGATGGTGCAGAGGTAGTGTTGTCGCCTCACAGCAAGAGTTTTTTGGTTTGATTCTTGGCTGGGGTGCCTTCTGTGTGGAGTCTGTATATCCTACCTATGTTCGTGTGGGTTTCCTCTTGGTGCTCTGATTTCCTCCCATGTTACAAAGACATGCGTCTGGAGCATTTTTCCCTGGGCCTCTGCTGAAAATTGGTTTTGTTCCAAGTTGGACTTTCCTGGTAACCAAATGTTAAATAAAAAAAATACTGAGGGCTTCAGAGGAAGACAAGTTTAGTGCTACTTATTCAGAGTCTGTTGGCATTGTTCTTAGGCAGATTGTAGCCTTACTTTTGATTCACAAGGCTGTGGGTTCTACTCCCAGATTATGCAGATGGATCGCTGATACTGAAAGCTGTTTCCTAGAAGCAACCTCTTCATTAGTTAAAGATCCCTTTAATGTTTAATTATTTAGATGAGTGACTTCTGCAGAGATTTTGCATATTTACTGATAATGGTGGATTGTAATGACAGAATTTTGAGTGACCTTTTATAGTTGAAATTTTCTGAAATGGGTAGTTTTGTCATTGGTTCATACATTTTGTTTCATTGCTTACTAGAAGACTGTTCAAAAGTACAAATTTAAAACACAGTATAACAACTGGTGCTGTATTATACAAGGAATATAATTTAATACTGTCAGGAAGGTGAATCAAAGAATGCATACATGTATGCATGACCCTAAAATGTTTGAAAACAGCCTGGAGGAAAGTGTGAAGGGCTCAGTCATGGGCAAAGGTTAAGCTTTACTCTTGTTACCAAAGCAATGGATGAAGGTAAAACAGTTCACACATTACCTTGACCTGGCCAAGCCTTTTGACACAATCCCCTACTCAGGTGCAGTACAAAAGATGAATGATGGAGGAGCAAACACTTGCTTCAGTAGCTGGATTGCCAACTTGCTCACAGGATGCAGGAGATCAAAATAGGGGAAGAGACCAGTCATCAATGGAGTCCCCCAGGGTTTGGTGCTGAGACTTTTTCTGTTTGGCATATACATCTCAAAAGTAAAAGGAAATACCAAATGGCTTTGGCCAGCTAAGTTTGAGATGACTGCAAGTTAGGAGTAGTTACTGAATCCTCAAATGACTTGAAAATCATGCAGGAAGGTTTGTCCCAAACAATAACTGGTGTCAAAATCATGACAATGCCCTCTGAGAGCTGACACAATTGTTTGGCTTTTGGGAACTTGTGTGTACAGTGACCTAACATTTGACCAACATGTGCCCAGCATCATACTAAAGCCTTTCTATATTGCACAGCTTAAAAGGATAAAGGTCTTAAACAGTAGGTCTTGCATGGAGCACTTCAAAGATTTATTATTATACTCAGTATCCTACAGAGTACTTAGAGGTGACATGTCTGGCATACAAGGCACCCTCCGACCTAATACAGATGGACTTACTGAACATCAGCAAGTCAAATGGCATCAGAAATACTGAAGCCAGGTATCTAAACTAAATGTTGTGGAGAGATGGATGTATACCACAGAGGCTATCACTGTTCCAGAACGGACTATCCATTAAAATAAAACAAAGCTCATCCATCCATATTCAAATGCAACTTGGATCTAAGGATGGAAAATAGAAAATGTACTCCAGGATTGCCCCTCATGCCACTAATGGATAGAGGCAGTTCCGAAATGCTGCATCCCTTATGGGTCCCCCTCAAATTATCTATGGAATGATCAGTTATTCTCACTAGGGCTAATATGCAATTATCAGCCCTGGGATAGATAAGATCAATCAGAAAATGTTAATTCAAGAATCAAGCACCAAAATGGAATTGTCTACGCTTAAAAACTCCTCCAAGTGAACCTATGTTGTGGTAGTAAATAGTTATAAAAAATTGCCCTTTTTAGATCATTAAGTGCCCTTCTCACCCTCCACCCCCCTAATCTTCAACAGCTTCCAGGGCCTTTGATTTCCTGACTGTTGTGGTGATGTGGTTATCGAAGGTGAGACCACTGTCCATCTGTGTCCCTAAGTCTCTTATCACACTTTCGGTGTTTAGCATACTGCATCCTATGTGGTAATTCACGGGTACAGTTTTTTTTCCTTAAAGGGGATAACTATACATTTCTTGGCATTGAGCTTGAGCCTATGGCTCTGACACCAAGCATCTGTTTCTGTAAGGCACTTTTGTAGAATATCCACATCATTTGGGGATTCAATAATGGCTCCTAGTTTGCAGTCATCTGCAAACTTTGTTAGCCAGAGTCCCTTAGTGTTGGCCTATACTTCACAGAAGTAGATGCCAAGCAACAGCGGTCCCAGGACTGAAACCTGATGTACTCCACTTGTCTGGAGCTGGATTTGGAGTCAGCTACTTTTACAGTGTGAGTTCTGTCAGTCATCCAGTTGCTAACCCATCGAGTGATGTAGGGATTAATGCCCAGCTTAGTAAGTTTATATATGATTCCAGATAGGGGGATGGTGTCAAAAGCCTTGGTGAGGTCCAGATAGGCTGTGTGGATCACCTTGCCCTTGTCCACAGCTCTGGATACTGATTTGCAGAAGTCAATCAGGTTCAGGAGACAAGATCAGCCCTTCACAAACCCAAACTGCTTGGGGTCCAGTGTTTGAAGGTTGCTGATGTCTTTCTTTATTGCAGATCAGACTCATCAGACTGATGGGGCGGTAGTTCCCAGGATCCAAGGTGGATCCCCCCTTGTGGAGTGGGATAACTGTAGCTGTGTGCCACTCAGTGGGCATGAAGCCTGAGGTGAGGCTATGATTTAACACGGCACTTAGGTGAGGTGCCAGTTCATTTTGTAATTCATGTAGTACACAGCCTGGGATGACATCTGGTCCCATGGATGCTGTATTCATAGCTTTGGAGAGTGCATTTTTTTACTTGTGTGGCTGTTATTACCGGAATGTGGCAATCTTTCAGTATCCAGATAGGCCCTTTAGTGGGTGAGAGGGGGTGATGTTTGCACTGCCATTTAGATTCTTGACGTAGCTATAGAATGCCTTGTGGATGTCTTTGGAATCTTTGCAATTTTATTTTTGTAACTAGCTTTGGAGGATTTTATGAGGGATCTCAGCTTCTTACTGAGGCTGGTAAGGGAGTTTTTTGCATCCTGCGATTTTCCTCTTTTTTGCAACAGTTTCTTCCTTTTGTTGTAAAGTTTGTTTATGGCAAGGGACCACCAGATTTGCTTCCTTATTTTGAAGGCGAGTGCCTTGGTTCTATTGGAGATGGCACGATTCATGCTCAGGTGGATGTGCTTGGACAGTACAGTGCCTTAATGTAGGATTCAGCAGTCGAACTTTCAGTTCCCGTCTGCATAGGTGTCATGAAGTTTGTCACTTCTGACTTGAGTAGCATAAAGTTGGCTTTGGAGAAGTTTTTTTTATGGAGGTTTCCTTATTGGAGGGTGGAGGTGGGATGTGGATGTCAAGGGTGATTAGCTTATGGTCATACCTGACCAACGAGGGTGTAACCATAGGTGTGGAGCATCGATTTCCCATGTTGGTAATGACCAGGTCTAGGATATTGGAGCCCCTGGTGGGACTAAGGATTAGTTGATCCAGGGCATTGAAATGTATGAATTCCATGAACCATTGGGCAAAGGAATTGGTACACGAGTAGTTTTCCAAGTTAATGGCAGGGTAGTTGAAATCACCCAGTATTAGGGTGTTTGGTTGTATCTTAATATTTACAAAAACAAGAAGACTCTGCAAGTATGGCGGCTGCAAGGACTCAACTCAAGGCAGAATGCAAAGCAAAAAAGAGAGATCAGCAGCTGTAGCATCGGTATCCTTTATTAGGCTGGTAGTCAGAACTCCATAACCATATAACACAGACCAGTTTCGACACAAAAACTTCTAAGCCTTCCTTAGTGTAAAAGTGTTAACATCAAACATTACCCATATAGATACTAATCCAAATCACATGATCCAATTAAAGATGCTCATTCAATCCTGGGTGAAACAATCCATCTAATTTAATTATCCACTTTTTCTCTTTCTAGTTCAAAATATAGTGCCAGACAACTTTATTGGACCTATTTGCTGTAATTCTGTCAATAATAATGAAGTTAAAAGAAGCACACACTTTACATCTCACGGTGGATGAACCTGCACATCAGTATATTTATTTCCTGCCCAAAATACACAAACATGCCACCCATACCCCTGGTAGACCCATTGTTTTGGGCAGGAATTCCTTAACCAAACCACTCTCCTTATTTCTAACCAGATACTTGAAGCCTCTTCTTAAATGGGTTCATGCGAGATTACAAGATACCACGGAATTCCTTAGGGTTATTGCAGACATGCAGTTGGAACCAGGCTGGTTGCTCTGTACTCTTGATGTTAAAGCACTCTGTACCAATATTCCCCATAGAGCCAGCGTTGATGCTATGGAATACAGGTTGTACAAATCAGAACTATACCAGCCTGGTTTCAACCTTCCTCATTATTCTTACTGAACATGTTCTCACCAAGAATGCATTTTTTTACCAAGGTGAATGTTATCGTCAAACTAAAGGAACTGCTATGGTGACATCGTTTGCCCCTATTTACGCTGATTTATTCATGGCCTTTGTTGAATAACAAATTATCTATGATCAGTCTCACAATTTATATCTTGAGGAAATCGACATTTGGAAGATGGATTTGGATGATTGTTGGTTGGTGTGGAGGTCGGATGCTAATTATCTACATGAGTTTGTAGATTACTTAAATGAAAACAAATGGAGAATTGAATTTATGGTCAGTTATGATCCAAATAATATTATCTTTTTGGATGTTACAGTTGGGAGAAATCTGGACAAAACACATTCCACCTGAGGACACTGTAAAATTCCCCAATATAATTTTCTCCTCCACGCAACCACCTATCATCCTCATGTCTGCAATAATATTCCCAAGTCCCAGTTCATACAAGGGAAACATATTTGCTCTGATGAACATTCATATGAGCACTATAAACAAGATCGTATTTCTAGATTTAAAGACAGGGGCTATCAAGCTGGTTATATATACCGAGCTTCCAACACAGTTGACCACTTGCCAGGTCAGATCTCCTTCAATATAAAGTTAAACTGATTAGGATCCACCATTAGATCTGTAACCACATATGATAGGAATACTAACTCACTCATGGCAAGTGTTCGACACCACTGTACTATGTTGTTGGCTGACCATGTATTGTCTGACATTTTACCTGCCACATGCTCTTTTTCTTTCAGAAAAGGCAAGAATCTGGGATCTTATTTTAATCATTACAAATGCAATACATTATCCAACATATCCCCAACGCAAATTACCTTAGTGGGGGATCGGTTGATTGGATGATTTCCCTGTCGCCACTGTTCCTATTGTTCCAAAATTACCAAATCCAAAACTTTTAGCAGCAGTAATACTGGTCATGTTTTTTATATTACCTTTTTTGCCAGCTGTCAATCAGACAGGGTAATTTATTTAGCTACATGCCATTGTTTGGCATTCCATGTAGGGCAAACTTCACGTCCTCTGAAGTTCCGGATGGGGGAACATTTTCGTGATACAAGACATAAGAGGAACACAAATGCTGTATATAAACATACACTAATACATCCATCTGCTTCTTTTAACTTCATTATTACTGACAGAATTACTTCATTATTATTGACAGATTTACAGGGCGGCCACGGTGGTGCAGTGGTTAGCATTGCCGCCTCACAGCAAGAGGTTCTCCGGTTCAATTCTCAGCTGGGGTGCCTTCTGTGCGGAGTCTGCATGTCCTCCCTGTGGTCACGTGGGTTTCCTCCAGGTGCTCCAGTTTCCTCCCACATCCCAAAGACATGCAGTAGGTGGATTGGACTCTCTAAATTGGCCCTAGGTGTGAGTGTGCACGTGTATGTGCCTTCTGTGGAAGGTTGGGCGCCAGGCTGGCAACTCGACACTGTAAAACTCCACTGCCAATCATGAGCGGACAGATAATCCACTGTGGCGACCCCTAACCAGGAAAAGCCAAAAGAAGAAGATTGACAGAATTACAGCAAATAGATCCAATAAGGTTGGCTGGCACTATATTTTGAACCAGAAAGAGAAAAAGTGGATCATTAAATTAGGTGGATTGTTTCACCCGGGATTGAATGAGTATGTTTAATTGGATCATGTGATTTGGATTAGTATATATATATATATATATATATATATATATATATATATATACATATATATATCTATATATATATATATATATAAATATATATATATATATATGGATAATGTTTGATGTTAACACTTTTACACTGAGGAAGGCTTAGAAGTTTTTGTGCCGAAACCAGTCTGTGTTACATGGTTATGGGAGTTTTGACTACCAGCCTAATAAAGGATACTGATGCTACAGCTGCTGGTCTCTCTTTTTTGCTTTGTATCTTTATTTTCCAGTATGTTTAGAAAGGTATAGTGAGAATCTTGGGGCATGGTGGGGGATCTGTAGCAAGCTACAATTTGGACTGCAGTCTTACCTAGTGTTAGTTGCACCTGGAGAATTTTAGACGCATTGTGTTGGGAGACTAGCCTAGTATTGTGAATATCCTTGGTGAATATAGACACTTCTCCACCTTTAGTGTTTTGGTCCTGGTTTGTTGGCTGAAAAGTGTGGTAGGAGTTGTAGCCTGGTATTGCAGGGGTGCTCTCTAGAGCCTTGAACCAGGTCCTAGTTACTGCACAGATATCGATGTTCTTCATTTTTAGGAGCGCCTCAAGAGAGTGCATTTTGAGGTATAGACTTCTAACATTGAGTAGCATTACCTTCAGATTTTGCATGCTTCTACCTGTTACAGTAGTGGTTTTGTTCTTTGAACTTTGCCTAAAAAAGGCACTATAGGGGTGGCAAAAGCCTTAGCCAGTAACCTGAATCCCAGTGGCAACAGGTGCAGAGCCTCTCTGGCAAAGCATCATGATCTGACGATCATGTCGTCCCAGGTAGACAGATACTGACTCCCCTTTGAATGACAGCAGAAGCTTAGCCAATTGTTGAAGTTAATCATTTTGTCCATATACTGTGGTATCATTCTGGGCAAAGGCAGGATGCCACTCAGGGCTAGGGTCATACCTGCCTGGGCCACATGATCCGAGAGCTCCTACATGTCTCTTTTCATGTAGTCCAAGGAGGTACATCTCAAGTCATTCACTCCAACATGGACAATGACAGAGTCCTATTTGTACTTGTTGTGGAGTGACTTGAGTTCATGCATTATCTGGCGAATCCTGGCACCCGACAGGCAGCTAACTGCAATTTTCTCCTTGTTCAGCCTGGTGAGTGGGACATCAGTGTGCCGGACTATAGAGACACCTATGACTAAAGTGTTGGGTACGTTGTCTTGCCGTAAGGGCTGTTCTTGGGTGGCACACTGGTGTTGTGAGCTATGTGACACTTTGGTTGTGATTGGTGTTTGCGTTTCAGCTTCAGAGGTCCTTGTTGCTTGGGCAGGTTACTGTTAAGGGCCTCCACATATGTGGGTTTAGAGTTGCTATGTGTGGGTGTGGGTTTAGAAGGACTATGTGTTGCTTGAGGTGTAGTGCAGGTGTTAACCTTCTCCTCTTGACTGTCTATCACAATCATGGGTGGAGAGAGTTTTGCTTCCAGTCTGACTATGTAAGTGCATCTCTCGTAGGTTATAGTGTTGGGTGGTAGGAGGAGAAGGTTGTCTGTGTACATGAGGCAATTGCTGCATTGCCCCAGTATGCCCTGTCAGCCATTTGGGTATCCATTGTGTGACATAGGGATTTATGCCTGAGTGAGGTATTGTGTCAAGTGCTTTTGCCACTTTAAGGTATGCAGTATGCACCGTGTTCCCTCATCCATGGCTCTGTTGTCTTTCTCGATGTCAAACAAGTGTAGTAGGCATGACCTACCCTTGACAAAATCTAACTTTGATGGGTCCAGTGTTTGAAGATTTCCTATGTCTTTATCATGGCCACAATAATTCCTTCCATGCCCTTGCATATAAAACTACTCAAACTTATGGGTCTGTAGTTTCTTGGTTATGTTGAGGGCCCATCTTTGTGTAGAGGGATGACAGCTGCAGTTCTCTATTCCCTAGGAATGAAGCCTGTATAGAGGCTGTAGCTGAATAGACATTCTAGTGGGCCTGATAGGTCATGTTTCAAGCTATTTACCAGGTATTCTGGGATACTTTCCAAGACCTAATTCAGGGAACTTTAACCAATTAATGTCAAAATGCCTCAAGATAGATTACTAATTTTCAGTTAATTTTAGTGTAATGGTTCACTGCTTTATTACATCTTGATTTAGGTAACATTTGACTTCCAAACTATGTATGGTACTACCTTCAAATAATGGAAACTGTTAATTATCTTCCTAATCCACAAATGGTCACTTCTGGGAACATTATAAGCGACTCACAAGTGCAACTATACTTAATAATGCAGTGTCTTCACATGTGCAGCAATAGTGAAATGTGCAGGGTTTTCACAACTCCAGCAGCAGTGAATGAAGGCTCTTCACAGGTGCAACAATGGTGAAATATGCAGGGTCTTCACAACTGCAGCAGCAGTGAATGAAGTCTCTTCACAAGTGCAGCAATGGTGAAATATGCAGGGTCTGCAACTGCAGCAGCAGTGAATGCAGGCTCTTCACAAGTGCAGTAATGGTGAATTTTGCAAACTCTTCTCAAGTGCAGTGGTACTGAAAGGTGCAGGATTTTCACAAGGCCAGATGTAATGAAAGCTATGGGCTCTTCATAACTGAAGCAGTATTGGGAGTCCATTGTATTAGGTTGTAAAGATAATGCAGCACCTTTACCATTTGGATTCAGTTTTATGGGATTATAAGGGTAATTTAGCATCTTTACCTTTTCTATTCCACACCCGCGGTGGTGGTGCTGCAGTAGCATTGTCGCCTCACAGTAAGACGCTGTCCGGTTTAAATTCTCAGCTAGAGCATCTTCTGCGTAGAGATATGCGTGAATGAGCGTACCTTCATTGAAGGTTGTGCGTCAGGGCTGGCAACTCGGCACGTAAAAATCAACTGTCAATCATTAGCGGACCGGAGTTTCGGCTGTAGTGACCCCTAACTGGGAAAAGCCGAAAGATACCTTTTCTATTCCACCTGGCAGCATTTTGCATAGGAGTGGTTTCGGTAGGCAGCAGAGGCAGACAAAATATATGAACACCAATTCTTTGGGGTGGATGCAGGGGCTGGCAGCAGCACAATGAGGGACATTGTTATGGGTCAGACTATCAGATGGTGAGTGTGTTTACCTTTGCCATAGTGATTTAGCTGCAACATAATGGCTGTTATGATGATAGTAGATTGGATTATAACATCTTCTGCAGTGAATATATGGAACTTCTTATTCTGAAGAGTAGATCACTTGAAACACGGAGAGGTCTAAATGAGCCATGTTAGCATCTGTAAGACCTTTTCTCATGTACTGTTGTGCTGGCAGGCATCACAAGCAGTAAACTGGAAGATTAGCTTGTTATTAATAATGATTCTGAATAATGAACTCTTCTTTCTTCAGAATGTAATGGTAATAGGAACTGAAAAATGAATGCCTGTTATGGACTGAAGGTGACTGTAAACTCCTGAAAAATTCATTCTCTGGACTACTGACAGCACCTATCATCACTGTGGATGGATGATTCATCATATAATTCACTATATCTATTAGCATGCCATTTAATTTCATTTATTGTAGACGCAAGCATACTAGACTAAAAAAGCTCCTTTTATTCGCAACAAAGTAAACGAACAAAAACAATTCCAATCACAATGTATAGGTAAAGAGGCAAATAAAGTTTCTAATTATACTAAATGAGAAGTGCGCTGAGAAATTATGCAAAATATTAAAAACAAGGAAAACAGTGCATAAACTACAGCTATTCAGATTAATGGCAGACACCAAACAAACAGAGGCACGGTAAGTAGCGTTGTCACCCGACAGTAGGTTCTCCCATTCAGTTCTTTACTGCAAGGCCTACTGTATGACCTTCTGTGTCCATGATGGCTTTCTTCCACTACTTTGGTTTCCTCTCAAAACCCAGATATGTGGTAGTTGGACTGCTGATACTAAACTGTCCATTGGTATATGTATTTTTGTCAATGAAGACAGGCCTGGCAATCAACTTCAGTTCTATACTTTCCTAGTAAATCTGTTACATGTTAATAGACTTATCTCTTCATTGAGTTGCTATAGGTGTCAGATGTGATTCAACAGCACTATATGCTCATGGCCTAGTAAAAACACTAGAGTAGCATAAAAAGCAACTACTAGAAAACTGAAATTAAAGACTAAATCAAATGTACTAGAATTAGTGAACATAGTAACAGAGATAAAAGAACTGTAAGTGAGATGTTTAGGTGCAAATTACATAGAAAAATGAGAATTGCAGGAACATTGCATGCAGAATAATGTTGTGGAGGATGAATGAACTTTATAGAAAGGCAGGAAGTGAATGAACTATACAATATTCAATTGACAATAACTGCATAGAAGATGATATGTGATGTATAACGTTTGCAACTGAAAATATGTCAATATGGCTTGTTTTCATTTATATAAATGTATGATTGCCTGTGTCATAAGAGATAATTCAATAAAGATGTTTATTGTTTAAAAACAAACAGCTGATCATATAAGTATTGCACTCTCAGCTACAGCACCAAACCAAAAGCACTTGGCCTTCCCTTTAAGAGAAAGTATAAAAATGATTTAATTGCTTTGGTACATTGCATAGGGAGTTTGAAATGCTTTCGCCTCTAACAGAAAAAAAAGAGTTGATGTACAGAATTAAATGATAGACTTGCATTTGAGTTAAGATACTAGAAGACTGAAGAGAGTTTAAGCTATGCTTTAATTATTTAAATTTAAATTATAATGTCTAATATACATAGACACATTTAGATACAGGCCATTTGAAAATTAAAAAAAAAAGATGAGTGTAAACAAAACATCTAATGGGCTGCTGTCCTGCTTCTTGAATAGCCAGAAGTATTGTTCTCTCTTCTAGGTGACCTTCCAATGAATCTGCACATCTTATTTAGTAAGGAGGGAAGTTAGACCCTACAGCTCAACAGAGGAAAATAATACCGTTTTTCCTACGGAGTGCTAAGCAATATTAGCAAGGATACATGATTTACTACGGCATGTACTAAGTAATGCAGAAAAACATCCACTCAATTTCTGCACATGAATAGAGTATAATATGAAGCAATCAAACCAAATTCACATTTCTATATGTAGGTTCAAATTTCCAAAGGATGTTTATCTAGCACTAAAAAAAGACTCATAGTTAAACCAAGTTAAGGTGATTTTGAGCAACAAAGAACATGCATTTAATTTTGTTCATATTTAGTGTTAGCTCAGCTTCCTAAGGAGATTAGTGATGTCCTTCAAGGCCCTCTCTGAGAAACAAATATGCATGCAATCAACATAACAGAAAACTTTATTATTTGACTGAGACATTGTGAGAGAACAAAGGTAGAGAATAAAAAGGACTGCTTCAAGAACAGAGCCCTGTGGGGATATCAGCCTTGAATAAAATGTAGCTGAGATTGCTCTTTGTCAATAGTTGCACTAAATATATGTTTTGGAGGTAATCAGTAAACCACTGGTGGAAACATCAACTGAGACCACAGAAGAAAAGATCTTTTTCCAGGACATGGTGAATGACAGATTCAAAAGGCTTTGAAAAGGTTAACATAAACTTCACTTTTAAGATGCTCTGATTTCACAGCTAGAAATACACCACTGTTAACCATACAAAGGACACTAGTAGTGCTGTGACCTATTCTTAAAGTATGATACTACAATGTGGCACCTTATTTGCATCAATGTCCCATTTTCCAATAACTTTCCTATAAAAGACAATAGAGCAATCGGCCTAAATCAATATTTGCTCTGATCATTGTACTTAAGAATGAAAACAATACTTGGTGTCTTCCATTATTCTGGGAAAACATAATGGTGTTACAAGCCTGAATAAACTTACAATAAAAGCAATTGGCTCTGGTGAAATATAGTATATGTTATCATTTTAAGCCAGTGACTTATACTAAAAGACACATTTTTGATATTTGAAATGAATTCATAAACTAATCATCTTCTTCTTTCGGCTTTTCCCAGTTAGGGGTCGCCACAGCGGATCATGTCTTCTAATAATATTTATGGCTCAAGGAACAATTATGCTTCAGAAGGAAACTGCATCACATAAGGTCTAAAGTCAATAATTGCTTAGAGTCTGTTGTGAATGGGTTTATAGATCGTTTTAGGGAAATAAACAAAGGACTACTTTGCACCATTTGAGGTAGTGACCTTTAAACAAGTTAGCTAACTTGTCACAATGGTAATAAGCACAAGCAGATGTCAGATGCTTGGTAAAAAAAAACAAAAAAACTAATGTCTCTTTAATGACCAATAAAAAGTATTTCAAATAAGGCCAAAGCAAAGAGAAATTTGATTGAATGCATTCATTCATAACAAAAGGATTTCTTCCAAATGTTAGTCATCCTGAATAAGTTTTAACATGAAAGTCTTATTTGGTCAGTTATTAAAAATAAACTTTTTACCTCCACTTCTAAGCAGGTAACGGTGACTGCAGCCAGATAGTACAACTTTTCCTTTCCTTCCAAACTGCCTTTCTGACAACAAAATTATACTTCAGTTCCATGAAAATGCAACCAGGCTAGTCAGAGCTGTAACCTGGTTGCCAGGCTCCCTAGTAATCTCCTATCTGTCATCCAGCACAGACAGACGGTACCAGCAGGTAAAAAAAATGGGTAGCATCTGATTTTTTTAAATTTTTGTTTGTTTTGGAAATGACTACATCATTGCTACAATCCATGAAGCATATACAAATTCCTTGCTATTTAATCATCCATATTTGTGGTCCATGTTTAAAGCTTAAATGCTTTCCATTTTCAGGCTGCAGAACTGCAGGGATGCATTAGTGTAAGTACTGATTGAGCACACAACTATTTATATGAGTACCTAGGAAGGAACCCCGCCCTGTGCTCTATCCTTGCTTGGGTTCCAGGGCTGACATTCCATTTAATAATCCATTTATTCATTTTTAATACCCACAGTTTCTATTCAGGTTTGTTTGAAAGCCAAAACATCTTTGCACTTAACAGGCATAAGGCAAAAAAGAATTTGTGGATTATGCATCAGTTCATTCAAGGACACATACCCACACCCAAAAAGTCATATGCACCACCTATCAGCAATTCAGTATATCTTTGGTCTGTGAAAGGAAACAAGACATCCAGGCAAAAGTAAATGAGCATGGAGGAAAGTCATGCATTCGACACAAAGACATCACAGCCAGAGACTGAACCAGAGAATGAAAAATTGGAAAGCAGGGTTACAAATATCATCAATGACATCCTGATCCACTCTTAGCTTGTGCCAATGCTAGTTCTTCAAATTATACAGCCATCTTGCCTGTCAGCAAGGATTCATTCTAATGAATGGTTATGGCACATGCTATTTCACAGATGTCGGTTTAAAAGGTAAATATAATCTCACATCATCTGCAGTTATTTCCAGAACAAACATCATTTTATCATGGCATCTGTCAGAGTTCACTTTCAGGGCTATATAAGCTATAGTTAAGCCACGGTGGTGCAGCAGTAGCATTGTTGCCTCACAGCAAGAGGTTCTCCTGTTCGATTCTCGGCTGGAGTGCCATCTGTGTGGAGTTTGCATCTTCTCCCCATGGTCGAGTGGTGTTCGAAAGACATGCATGAATGGGCGTGCCTTCGCTGAAGGCTGGGCATTGGGCTGGCAACTCGGCACCATAAAAATCTACTGCCAATCATTAGCGGACCGGAGTTTCACTGTGGCAACCCCTAACCAGGAAAAGCCAAAAAGACAAACAAAACATAGCAGGTCATAGTTAACAATGAATGTCTGTCCTTCCTGCCCATCAAAGTGATGTCACTTCCCTATTGGATAAGCAGTACAAGTAATGAGTTCCATATTATTTAGTTGAGGGACAGTGGAAAATAAGTGGAATTGTAATGAGGACAACAAGAAAGAAATAGGTATAGCATTTTTCTGTCATCACCCTTTCCTTTTCTTCTTGCAGAATTAATATTCAGAATATGTTGAATAAAAGACAATGTAATGCACAGAGAGAGAGAGAAAGTGAGAGAGAGACTGCACCTGGAGCAGATGATCTACATGGCTTTGCTGATTAACAGTACACCACCAATGGTTCATCCATCATGGAACCTACAGGGTAGATGCTCTGACAGGAATGAGCAAACAAAGTCCCACTGCCAAGGGCTGTGGAAAGTTATCATTACAGAGATGAAGCATTCTATACAAAGTGGGGCAGCCAACAAATTCGCATTAGTTAAAAAATAAATAAATAAATGACCTAATCTTGCAGCATAATCGGAGAGCAGAGAGAATGTACACCTTTTCCCTGGAAAACTAATGGTGCTTGTCTACTGCAGCAGGGCTGACCATTAATAATAAGAACCTGCAGGTCCGTGAGTGCTGACCAACTAACCTCTCTCTAACTGCCCTGACCTGCACAACAGCACACAGCAGACTGCCCTTCTATTTACATTTCTTTCTTATTTGGAAAACAAAAACACAGACATCAGTAAAATACAGACTAACTACAACAAATGATTAATTCCTACAGTTTTTGTAAAACTTGCATTTCTGGGTGAAACCTGATTCCAGCATGATAATTTCACTACAGCCCCCAGGAAGATTTGTTTCTGTTCTGTTTTCAGTAGTTACTTAGCCTAATACAGGCAGGTCAAGCTACTTCTAAAATTAGTAATTCTTTAACTCTTTTTATGCAGTAATTAGTTACATAGCTCAGTAGCTCACAGTTTTGGAATACAGTTATAAAATGTTGGCATGTTTCTCCCTTCCAGCAACACCACCCCAAGACTGTAAGCTTTATGTCAAGTTCAGGAAAAGTTAACTTACATCTTCACCTAATATCAGAGTTGCAAAATTATTTGAATTCCTGATCAGTTTGTTAACCTACTAAAACATACATGTTTTAATCAGCTTCATAAATAAGGTCTACATCATTTCTTCTGGCAATAAAATGCTGTATAATTCATGTATTATTCACACAGTTCTGAACTGTTAAAATGAGGTGAATATATAATAATTCTGTCCATGCCCCTTCTGTTTTCTCTTTAATCATTGGACGTCATCAGTTATAGACCTAATATTGCAGTCTATGACCCATTATTCACTGACATTATCAGTGGTTTGTGTTGTCTTTCCATTAAATTATATTGCTATACTCCAGCCTCCTAATCTCTTTAACCCTAAGCCCAGATTTACTGGTACATACTTCACAAAAATGAATATGCTCATAGTACATCTGTCCATGGGTCTACTTCAGAATATCGACCGTTCAGAAATGCTGACTTTCATATGATCGACCTTCCGAAAGACCGACATCCTGAAATAGCACCATTTACCTATCTGTAAACACAGTAAAACTGTGTTATGCCCCCTGCACCCCCACACCCCCTGCTACTTAAATATTGTCACTCCAAGATAGCACTACAGTGCAGGGAAGGGGAATCTCCCAGTCCCGCAATGTGGCGGGATCACCGCTATCATTTGTCAGGCTTTTAAACGTTCGCTCATATGGTGTCGGCCATATGAGTTTCGAGCATTTGAAAGTTCGAACAAACGAAGGGCTCCCCTGTACATATATGTGCATTACATTATTGTACAAAAATGTGTATGTGAATTAAATTTATATACATGCATATGCACAACACATGCTCTTGCACACACATACATGCACATACACACAACAAACTCAATTTTAAATACTATTTCATAGTGCAGAGTCAACTCTAAACACATTTCATTCCAATCTCCACATTTCCATTAAGTGCATTTTCTCTCCTATGCAGTTTCAAGTGACATGTCTAAGTACAGAGTACAGTATTTCCACCCCCATAAACAGTGTGTTAGAAACAAGTGCAGGCTTTACAGAAACAGTTATAGAAGTTTCCATCATATATCAATATGCTCCGATTAATGATCTTACCTGCTACATACACATTCACATCTCACTCCATGTTAAAATAAAGGATCTCCATTTAGCAATGCAGTATCTTGGAGGTAACCAACATAAAAAAGTCTCACAGGGTTTTATAATCTAAACTAAAAATAATTTTTCTGAGATTGTGAAGGTTAATAAGGACACTTGTATAAATAAATGCTTAAGCTATAGCCAGCCTCTAAAATTCAAATTTTATTTTTTTTCTAACAATACTTTTTTGATGCCTGATCTAATTGTTAAATGTGTGCATAATTTAATAATATGTTTTTAAACACCTTTATTAAATTACTACTTAAACATAGAAAAGCATACATTAACAGAAAATAAATCATACCGGTGTGTTGTTCATACATTATACATTGCATATGTTGTCTTTCTTTATAATACCCATTATTCACTCCAAAGTTATGTAAGTTGTTCAATTCCTGACGTCCCTTAAATTTCACTCCTCCTCCTCCTGAATATTATTCTGAATGTATCCCTCTGACAAATTCCATTTATTTCTATGCAATTAGCTCCTCCGCTTTTCTAAGGATCCCACTTCCAGATCTTTATCTCTTTAACAATGCTCAACCCTTTAGGTATATTTTGGTTTTGGTTTGACTTGCATTTTTAGTAATTGTTTTTTGGCAGGCAATAGCATTAAAATAAGACCGTACTGTGTCCAGGCAATTCAAATCATGTATCCCACATCAAAAGAGTAATTTCCTTAGTTGCAGCCATTTGTTCCTACATTTCTGACAGAGAACACTGTAGGGAAGCTTTAAAATTTGACAACTAATTACGATCTGAAATAACATGTTCCCAGTTACCTCACTTTTTCCATCATACCTTTTATGGTATGTTGGGCCAGTAATTCAAGTGCACAGCTAATATTTATTTATAATTCATGGAGCTACATAATAGATAAATTTCACAGGTTTGACAAAATGCGAGTCGAAAAAAGAATTTAGCAACTATTTAAAATGCATGCTTTGGTAAGTTATATTGTTATACTACTAGTCATGGTGTTCTGCGAAATATGCTCATTGAGTTATTTTTTTATAATATACAGCAAAAAAAATGCGTAAGAAGCAATACGAGATGGAGTAGTGCTCCTATTGTGCTACGTGTAGTTTTCCTGCTGCATCATTTTCTGAAAGCATAAAAAGAAATCCTTGAAAAATGAAGGAAACCCATCTAAAACAATATAACAGCAAGGAAATTATGCGGCAAGGAAATAGGAAACTGGTGATGAGTATAAAATAATTAACAGTCAAAGTTTGCAATTTTAATGAATTGCCAACATGATTATTTTAAAATTGCTGTTTTGTTTGTTTAAGGGACCTAACACTGTAGAGGAATAAAACAGCTTAAAGCGTGACCATATCAGGAAACAGAAGTGGTTCACACCATAACCCATGAAAAGCATATGAAAGAGTGAGAGGGAGAAAAAGTGAGAATGACATTGTTAGTAGCAAATATAAGCAGTCTGCAGCAGTAGAGGACTGAACTAAGAGGCACATCTCTTGAAATGCCAGGCTTACACATATTAGAAAATGACTTTGCACACAATTGCTAGGTCCATTATGGAAAATATGGATAGAGTAAAGCTGACATTATAACTTTTGCATGCAGTACGTGCGCCTCAAAAGTCCAAAAAGAGTCTGTTAACATTATGCAGGATACTTATCTATAGGTAATTAGAACATAGGCCATAGTTAAAGAAATGCATACTTCCCTAAATTGTATGAATTGCATGAAAAACAAACAAGTGTATATGACCGTTTACTTTGCTAGACTAGTACTCTACAAGAAGAAAAAATGCCTTGTACAGCCTGGATGAACATAGAAAAAAATGAGTCTTATAATCCATTTAATAATATAGTCTGTCTATTAGCATTGCTAGATAAGTAATCAAAATTTACAACTTAGAGTATAAAAGCCAATGTTATGACAATTGTGTTGTTCACAAAGTTGCACCATGCCTCACAATGTCTCTAGGCAGTACATTATTTTTCTGTAATTCCCATCTTGTCAGGCATTACTGCTTTCTTAATATACAGCTTCCAAATGGTTGATGCTAAAAAGTGTTCGGAAGAAAAATTTGGAACCGGTTTTGAAAACTGCACAGGGTTTTTAGCAAATGTGCTTTTTTTCCTTTTTCAAAACAAAAACCAGATGAAGGTGTGACACTATCACAGTGTCTAATTCCTTGCTATGTCTTCTGTGCAATAACTAATCAAATATCTTGTCTTATGTAACAAAGTCATACACACAGTACCAGACTAAGTGTTCCCTGGGCACTGAGCAGCTTTCAAAACCATGTCCTTCCCAAAACACAGACAGATAGACACACAGACACACTTTTTTGGATTTCACATGAATGCATATATTCTCTTGGATTCACCACCCTGAATGCTTTAAACAATAAAGTGCCACCTGAATTCTTGTCATTGTAACCCAGAAATTCCAGCACTCATCAATTATATCATTTATATGGGTACATCTCAAATGTCCAGTTGTGATAAAAAGTCATAGTACAGTTTTGTAAGTTAATTTACATAAAAAACACTGGCCCTCCAAAGCCAAACTATTGACAATTTAACCTGATTCTGTTACATGGGTCAGACATTCGCAGTTAGTCCCCATACTTTGCAATTATATCCTCTCTGTTGACTACGTATGCCTGAGATGTCTCATTGTGGTAAAAATAAATAATACTTATAATTATAATAATGCACATCTTGTTTACTATACATACTCAGTAGCCAAAGTATTCCTACTCATTTCCAAAAAAAAAAAAAAAACATACAGTTTCTGCAAAGTCAGACTGTTAGACTGAGCAGATGACAAAAGGGTGCAAGTTACTTTATAGGTTCATAAGTGTACACAAGGCTGACGACTACAAGAGCATTTTTAAGCCTAGTCATGCATCCCAAATCTCTGGTACCCTTGATAAGTGTAAGCAGGGGGTTGGGAGGTGAAACATTTACAATTAAGGGCCTGGGAGATGAACCATTACAATGGTGCCAAACCAGGAATGAATTTCTTGTTTCCCATCCAATTGCCCAGTTACATTTGAATTGGGTTAGGGAGGAACTCTGATTCATGTGGCTGGGGAGCCAATTTCAGAGAAACGGTAGCCTCTGGGATACATAACTGTCTCTCCAACAGATCCTATTGATATCACAGGCAATGTTTAAGTATTTAGAATGGGTAACTGGTAATTATGGTGCTGTTTGTTTTGCAGATATGCAGGAGATCTATCAGAGTGAGGTCTGACAATGCCTTGTATGCAAGGCGTAGATCACCTCTGAACAGCCTTGAGGCAGTCTGCACAGAACATGGTACTTATACCCTGTATTATTTTAGTGAGGAGCCTCTGTGGACATTGCATTTGTTGGATATTCCTGGTTAGGTACATTTCAAAGGGGGCATTGTACACAATGGTAAGTCTAATGAATGCCAAATACAGTGGAACAATGACTTACTTGGACATAATTGCCATACCTTTGTTTATACTTTGCACAATATAAAATGATTTACTCACCACTGTAGACACATGATAGTCAAAGGCTAGATTACTGTCTGTGTCTGCAGATTCCGGACGTCTGGGTCAAGTCTTAGGGGAATGTTGTCAATATGATAGTTACCAGGGGTGGATGACTTCCTGAAGGATACTATTATGCATTTCTTGTTATTTAGCTTTAGTCCATGGCTCTAGCACAAGTTATTTGCCTGTGTCAGCCCTTCATGGAGAAGATTTTGGTAAGTGGGTGAGTCAATGACAGCTTCTAATTTTCAATCGTTGATAATTTAGTCAGCCAGAGGCCATTGTCATTGACCTTAGCTTCAGAGAAGTAAATGCCAAAAAGGAGAAGTCCCACAACCAATCCCTGAGGGACTTGGCTTATGATTGGCCTCTTTGTTGAGGTGGACTCCCCAGTTTTAACTTCTTGCATCCTGTCTCTGAGCCACTGGGTTACATAAGGGTTTGTACCTAACTTCTTAAGTTTGTCAATAATGCATAAGTTGGGTATTGTGTCAAATGCCTTGGCCAGGTCAAGGTAGGCAGTTGAACTATTTTGCCCTAATCCATTGCTTTGGTGACCTTCTCAAAGTTGCCCACCATTTATAGTAGGCATAATCTCCTGTTGCTAAAACCAAATTTGGCTCGGTCCAGTGTCTAGACATTTCTTATGTCATTATTGATCATTTCCATGATAATTCTTTTCATAGCTTTGCACATGAAACTAGTGAAACTTATGGATCTGTAGTTTCTAGGCTCTGTAGATGGACTACCTTTGTGCAGAAGAATGACTGTTGCTGTTCTCCACTCATGAGGTACAAAGCCTGTTTGGAGGCTGCAGTTAAATGGAGTACCACAAGGTTCAGTCCTGGGTCATCTTCTGTTTAGCATCTACTTTTCTGAAGTACAGGTTAACACAGAAGGTCTTTGCCTAATGAAGTTTGCAGATGACTGCGAACTAGTAGCCATAATCAAAACTCCTAATGATGTGGACATCCTACAAAAGGGTCTCATTGAGACAGATGCCTGGTGTCAAAGCCATGGCCTCAAGCTCAATGCCAAAAAGTGCATTGTCATCCCCTTTGGTAAAAACTCTGTACCCATGAGCTACCACATAGGTGGTAGTCTACTTAATACTGAAAGTGTGATAAGAGACCGTGGGACACAGGTGGACAGTAGTCTTTCCTTTTGTAATCACATCACCACAGTAGATCCTTCTACATGGCACACCATAACAAAATGTTTCTCATCCAGGAAAAAAGAGATCATTGTTCCCCTCTATTCATCACTCATTAGACCCATTATAGAGTACAGCACCCCTTTTGGTATGTACCTCACAAAAATTCTATAACCACTGGAAAGGCCACAGACATACTTCACAAAGAGGATTACTGGCCTCAAACAGATGCCCTATGCAGACCGTCTCAAAAAACTCCAGCTTTACTCTGTTGCATATCGCCTACCCAGAAGCAAGCTGTGCCTAACATACAAAGCTATGTCAAACTCAGAGTTGTTGGACATGCTCCACTTAAAGAAATACCAATGCCTATGAGCTACACGCTCTAGGGACCTAAATCTTGTCACCACAATAAACAGAATATGCTGGAGGAATAGATTCCTATCCCAGAGACTTCCCATACTCTGGAACAAACTACCTATCTTTATCAAACAAAGCTCCTTATTAGTTCTCTTCAAGAAAAATCTTGATGATTGGATGGGAAATAGGAAATTCACCCCGGGGATCACCTCTGTGGCACTGCTCAACAGGGGCAGAGGAAAATAATTTTCTTGGGTGGCGAAAGCCAGGGTACCTTTTTGGCTAGATTTATATAAGCCCTAGGGCCAATAGCCTAATACTTACCTATGAACCTATTGCAGAGGACCTGACAATCATGCTTCATGCTGTTTAGAAGGCATCCTGGGATTGTCTGGGCCCACTGTTACAGAGACCATTAAGGACCTATTCCCTAGTGATAGCAGGAGGAGTTATATTTCATGGTCTCTCCTGAGGGAAGGTTGATGGGGAGAGAGGGATAAAGTTGCAGCTGAAGTCACCAGCCAGTAAGCTTGCCATATCTTCTGGCTCAGTATAGGTGGCTCTATTTACAATGAACTCTGTATACAACTATGTATTGCCTTTGAAGTTCTATTTTGGACATAGCTAAATAATGCCTTATGGTTGTCCTCAACCTGGGAGGTTAAATTTACCTTAAATTTGGTTTTGGTATTTTATTTGTACACTGAACTGTTTGCTTAGTTTGATGAGTGCAGTTTTATCCTGCTGGGGGGCTACACCTCCTTATTTTTGCCATGATTTTCTTCCTTCTGTTATATAGCTTACTGATGATGTGATTCCACCAGTGTGGCTTGTTTTCTGAGTTAGTTCTGTACTTTTTCCTGGTGGATAAAGCTGTCTTTATGCAGCTATTAACATGCTTGTATAATGTATTGTGAACAGGTCTGCATAGGCAGAAATGTTCTCAGGATTTGTCTTTAAATTTTGCCAGATTATCACTTAATAATAGGAAGTTAGCCTTAGAGTAGTTCCTGAATATTCCAGGGTTAGCTGGGTTTCCAGGTTTTATTTTTGCTTCAGAGGAGACCATTTTGTGATCTAACATTAGCAGATAAGACATTAAACTGGTGACTGTGCAGCAGTCTCCAACATTAGTGAGAGCCAGGTCCAGTATGGGTGCAACCCTTGTTTTTTTGACAATTTGGTCTAGGGAGTTTGTGTTTACAAAATCCAGGAATCTCTGTGCCTGTACGTTTGGTGTTGCATATGATTCCCAGTTAAAAATGGGGTAATCAGTCATCCATGAATATGGTAGTGTGTTGAAAGTGTTTCCAATAAGTTAAAATACATGGTATGGGCTCCCAGAGTCATAGAGGGAGAGCTACAGCTTGTAAGGAAGAGGTATTGGATTTATTTGAATGTGGAGAAGCTCAATTACATTGCCCTGTTTAACCAGCATTGAGGTCGATTTAATTTTGATGTAAATTGAGATGACAGCACCTTTAGTCCCTGTCTGTGTAGCAGTTTTATTTATTTATTTATTTATTTGCAATTTGATTACCGTGGAAGTCCACTGGGCCGAATTGACCCATTTTCAGTGGAAGCTCCAAGATGGATTATACAATTTAGATACAACTGATAGTTACTATTAAAGATATTATGTAGAATAGTTACTCATAAATGCATTCAATATCATGCATAGTTAACAAATTAATTAAACTTGAAAGTAGGGATTATACAGTTTCATTTGAGGAAAACAGATATGGGTTAGGTGTGGAAGCAGTTTACATACAAACCTTTTAAGAAAATGTAAATACACTTTGCATACACACATCAACAGTAGAATGCTATTTACAATATTTACAAGGCTGGGCTGTGTGAGGGTAGCTGGAGGAGTTGTTGAGAGCTTAGAGAGAAGCTATAGAAATTGTTGAGAGCATAGATAGGCTCATAGGAAGATAACTATGAGAGTTGTAGAGCTTGGGAACCAGAGCGAGAACCCCCTTGGATTAGGTTGGGTGGACAGGTGTTTGAATAGTTGGGTTCTGAAGTTTTGTCTAATTTGTTGGTTTAATTGTGTGCAAGACATTAGAACCTAACACTGTTGTGTGATCTCCACGGATTTAAACCATATCTCAGTGACCATGTAGACACTAACATTCTCTAGGTTAAAGAGAGCTTCAAGGGAGTGGAGTTTTTTTGTGTAGACTCATAGCACTGAGCAGTAACACCTTTAGTTTTTCTTGGTTTTAATTTGCTATGTTGTAAGTACTTTCAGTTTGGCATTGCCTAAAAAAGGGACTATGGGAGAGGCCAATGTTTTAGCTAATATTCAAAAGCCTAGAAGGGGGGAGTGCAGATCATCCCTGGCAAAGCAGTGTGGTCTGTTGACCATCTCCTTCCATGCTGAGAAATACTGCACCCCCTTAGAATGACACCAGAAACTAAGCCAGTTATTAAAGTCAGTCATCATTTGTTCATATTGTGGTATCATCCTTCAGAGGTGAGATCTATGACTGACATACAAGGCATTGTCAAACCCCACTCTGATAGACCTCCTGCATATCTACAAAACAAACAGCACCAGAATTACCCATTCTAAAGACTTAAACCTTGCCAGTGATATAAATAGGATCTGTTGGAGAGAGAGGTGTGTATCTCAGACACCACCCCTTCTCTGAAACAGGCTTCCCATCCCTGTGAAGCAGAATTCCTCCCTAACCCAATTTAAGTGTAACTTGGACAACTGGATGGAAACAGGAAATTCACCAAGGTTTGGCACCTGCGCCTCTAATACACACAGGCAGCCTGTAAATATTTTATCTCCCAGACCCCTGCTTGTAAATATTCCATCTCCTAAGCCCCTGTTGTAGTCATTAGCCTAGTAAACACCTATGAGCCTATATATTTTGCCTATATACTTAAAATGATGGTAGAATAATATGTTTGTGGATTATCATTTATTTTCCATGGCCTCATCTCTAAGGCCATGGAATGTATCATTGTGGACCACATAAATAATAACATAGGTGACCTCCAAACCCTGGAACCTACCCAATTCGGCTCCATGAAGGGCAGATCCTGCCAGTAAAATCTGGTGGATTTCTTTGAAAGTGTGACAAGGCCATTGATGAGAGCAAATCTGTGTACAATGCATACCACAACTTGGCAAAGGCTTTCAACACAATCCCACATTCAGACATTACCGATAAACTTAGCAAACTGAATGTAAACCCCTTCGTTGTAAGATGGGTTGTCAGCTGGCTCACAAACCAGACACACACTATCAAAGTGGGTGACTCCACATCAACCAGCGGACCTGTTACCAATAAGGTGCCATAGGGGTCAGTGCAGGGCAGGGCTCCCTACTATTTGGTATATACTTCTCAGAAGTTCGGATCAGAACTAAAGGATTATGGCTGACCAAGTTTGCAGATGACTACAAACTAAGTAGAACCACTGAATCCACAAATTATTTCACTATACTCCAGGATGGTCTCACACAGACCAATGAACTGAATGCAAAGAAAAATTCTGTGTGTATATATACATATATTATTATATGTACATGCAATCATGATTTTTCATATTGTTTTTATATTGTTTTATATTGCTGCAATAGTCCTCTTCATTGTTTAATTAGAACTCAATTAATTATTTTTTTATTAACTTGTTACTGATTGATTTTGCTTTATATAAGCTGCATTTTTATGTTTGAATTCAATCTGATGAAGCGATTTGAACTATCGCAAAAGCACTTACTTCTTTTTTTCAAATACATTTATTTTTATTTTCGCCAGCTGTGTTTGTTCAGTACTTTTAATTTTGCTTTTAATGTATCATCATTCCCTTCGGCACAAACAATGTCACTTCACAATATCAAATCAATCACAATACCCTAACTCCCCATGAAGTGGTAAGGGACCTGGGATCAGAGGGTGACCGTGACCTTAACTTCAACCACCACATGTCTACCATTGTAAGGACAACTTTCCACTTAGCTCACTTGATTAGTAAAGGCATTATCTCATCTTTATAACCCCCCGTATACCTGGCCCATAATTGAGTATAACGTCCCATTCAGTATGTACCATACTAAGTATCTACAGCAATTAGAGAGACCTCAGAGGTTTCTAACAAAGAAGATCAAGGGCCTCCAGTATGTGCCTTACATGGACCGACTAAAATCCCCATCACTATACTTGACTAAAATCCCTGTCACTATACTCCGTATTGTATTAGACTTCTTAGGGGAGACCTGGCCTACAGAGCATCCCAAGACCCAAACCTAATGAACTTACTGCATATCTGTAAACCAAATGGGTCTAGGGCTACCCATTCTAGGGACTTAAATATGGCCTGTGACTTACATAGGATATGGTGGAAGGACAGATTTATCTCCCAGCTACTGCCACCTCTTTGGAACAGGCTACCAATTAATTTGAAACAGAGCACCTCTATGACACTGTTAAAGAGAAACCTGGATGGGTAGATGGGACACCGTAAATTCTTACCGGAGATAGCACCCACAACCCTCCTGGACAAGGGCAGTCCTCAGTAAATGCAATCTTGGCTACTGACTAGTACCTCTTATGGTATTACATTGGGTTGAAAGGGCTAGGCTTAAAATAACTTCTGGGTCGATAGCCTAGTAATCTCCTGTGATCCTATGGATATGAACTTTACAACTCATATGACTAATTTATTTTGCAACTATAATCCTCAATGACTTGCCAGAAAACCACAAACTTTATGAAAACAGACCAAGACCATGGGGTAAAATCAGAGGTATTCTGCAAAATCATGGCAGTTGACATCTGTCAGCATTTTTTCATTTTCACTCAAACAGTAGCGATAGGTATTCCAACTTATGTCACATAATTGCAAACAAGTTCTGCATAGCCAGATGGTTAGCAGGGTAAATGATATGAGGGTAAGCTGCTAAGAGCCACAAACAGTCCCCACCCATATCCAACAGTAATAGCCTCTTTGTTGAGTACACTTCATCAGACTGTGGTAAAAAGTAATCCCTAGGAGGACAGTATTTATATTAGCGCACATTTAAAAAAGGTATTAGTCTGTGTTACAGGGAAGCCTCTCAGTTTATCAGTGGGAGTGGTAAGCACTAGGTAGCCTATCTACCACAAGAGGAGTGGTTTCTAACTCCCTTTTAACATTCTCCTTTAAAAACCTGTGTTTGCACGGGTTAACGTGCCGTGCAGCATCACTAAGCGAGGGTAAACTATTACAGGTGCCGGAAAGGCTGCTCTTCAATTTTTCCCTTAGATCTTGCTAGTTCTCTTCTCTCTTGCATTTAACTAGCTTATTTGCCTAGCACGTCATCTGGTTTCTTGTAGCAATTATTGTAGCACACATAAGTGCTAACAGCACTAAACATCCTATAAGGAAACAGCTTCAGTACTTATTAATAATGAGCATCCCTCCTGGCATGTCTAAAGGTCAATTCCCTGTGCTTTCTCCTATTATCCTGATGAACCTGGTCAGTGTAGCAACTGCCTCATGTACACAGACAACCCTCTTCTCTTACCTCCTAACACTCAGACTTGTGAGAGATGCACTTATATATCCAAACTGGAAGACATGCACTCTCCAGCCAAGACTGGAATAGCTGGTCAATAGGTGAAGGTCAACATCTGCACCACACCACATGGAACACATAGCCCTCTAGAACACCCACCATCACAGCTCTCACATAAAAACGATAACCACACACTCACCTTCACAGAGGCTCTCAAAAGAAATCTACCCAAACAGCAGAAACCTCCAAATCAGAAATCTACCCAAACAGCAGAAACCTCCAAATCAGAAATGCACTTGACCACCACAACACAGCACAAATCACAAGACACATAGTTCACCTACACAGTGTGCCCCTCAACCTAAGCCTCTAAGGCAAAATAGCTTGTCCAATACAGTAATCATAAAAGACTCGATAGTGAGGCACACTCATGTCCCACTCACTAGGCTGAATAAGGAGAAGGTAACAGTCAGCTCTCTGTCGGGTGCCAGGATCCGACACATAACACATGCACCCAGGTCACTCCACAACAAGTACAAGTATGACTCTGTCATTGTCGATGTGAATGGCCTGAGATGTACCTCCCTGGACTACATGAAAAGAGACATGGAGGAGCTCTCGGATTATGTGGCCCAGGCAGGTATGACTCTA
>NC_056749.1:554570406-554632906 GCF_019279795.1 Protopterus annectens | reverse complement strand
CCTCAAAATGCTTACTCTTTTGCTTAAATAATTTCTTGGTTAGGGTTCTCAAGTTAATGTTCTCTGTTTGGATAACATTTGGATATCTCATTTACTGTGTACAAAAGTTACAATGTGACTATATAAATATACTGTAAAATAGAGCTGAAAGATTTAGTAAGGTGTGTGAACTGAATATGCTGCATACACATGTAAGTATATACCACAGATAACTTTGTGACCACCTGTTAAGTTACATATTCCTCTATGCTATATAGTAAATTTTTACTGTTATAGCATGCACATGTATGCAGTGTGGAGCTTTTCTCCACAAGTCTCTTCTCGGAAAGGGGCTTTGCCTAGTCTATCTCAGTAATCAGAGGCAAATAAATAAATATTCTATGTATGCAAGCAGTGCGAGTACAAGCAGGTGCATTATCCCTTCTCTTCTGACATCCTTCCTTATTAAAGTTGGATGTGTTCCATGTCATCTGTATAGGTGCAGTAATAGCATAATGTACATTCATTAATAACAAAAGTAGTTTTGTAACTGCTAAATATATTTTGCACCTAAATGCATTCTCTTCTGTTAAGGAGCTAATGTGATGTGCATCAAACTTGACTACTGCAACACTTCCATAAATACTCCCTGAATAAAAAAAACAACCTAAAATGAACTTAAAATAAAACAAAAAGCAAAGCCACTCACACATAACCCTGACACTAATTCATGTGAATAAAATATACAAGAGGCTGCACAGTTATCACCAGATGTTATGGGTCTATATCACCACATTGAATGCTGATAAGTTCGAACGCCCTTTGTTCAAACCTAAAAGTCTGAAAACCCTAAACAGTGAACTCACGGAACAGAGATTTTTTTTCCCAGGGAAGAAAACTCACTACTCTGTGAAAAAAATAAAAAAATCACAAGTTTAAAACAAACTGAAGTGGGGGGCTTCACCCCCCACATCCCCCCTACTTAAATATACCAACTCAGAGATTGCACTAAAGTGGAGGAAATAGCAAAGCCCCGAAGATGGCACACCGATTTTTTTCCCTGGAAAAAAAATCGACGTTCCGTAACATTGTTGTTTAGGGCTTTCAGACTTTTCAGTTTGAACAAATGGCGTTCAAACTTATCACCATTCAATGTGGTGATATAGACCCGAAGATATTTATGTGCAAAATGGTTTATTTGTAAAACAGTAAAATAAATCTGTTCCCATATGGTTCACTTAATCATGTTTAAAGTAATTTATTCAAAGGCAAAAAAATAAATAAAAATAAAAAACAAATACAAAGAAAACATAACATTTCAAAGCAAATATATGCTAACAAAAATAATTCTATATAATGAATGTAAAACATTTGTTTTCTGCTATTTCATTGCATTTTTTAGGAAAAGCACAATAATTTACAAGCAAGTACATAACTGGTAATATATTGTTTTAACTTATACCATCAATTAATGTGCCCATAGTATCTATAGCCTCATTACATACATGCACTCACATAATTATGCTCTATTGTAGCAAAAACTGACAAAGTGGGTGTGGTATGGTGAAGATTTACCCACAGTTGGTGTGGTTTAATCATGAGGGTGAGTGATTAAACAAAGCCAACCCTGGGTAAATCTTCAACATGCCACACCCACTGTGTCAGTTTTTGCTATTATACAATGACATTATGTAAGTAAAAAATACTTGTATTTCTTAAATAATGTCTTTGTATAATGGTGCCATGGTGTTCTTCTGCATTGTTTCCCAGATTCAGCTTCTTTGTTGGTATATTGTGCATGCATAGAGCACTTCCATTCCCATGTTTGCGCAGTACATCAATGCTTCAGAAAGCAAGCAATAGAGATAGGAAGATCCCCATTGCTTTTTTTTTTCCTGAATAGAAAAGAAAGCTGTAACTTACAAACATTTTAGAGATGCGATAGATGTATGAGAGATAGGGAAAATACAAGGAAAATCAGGTATTTTCCTTCAGTTTTGCAGAACGTACCCAATTTTCTTTGTATTTTCTTTGCTCTCATAAGTACCTCTAAACTGTCCATAGGTTACAGCTTTTATTCTTATTTTAAGAAATGTGGACTAAATAAAGGAGGGGATGGGTAATGTTGCTCTTTTATTATCTGAAGGAAAGAAAGTCTGAAACTGAAATGCACGTCATCATTTAGTGGTTTTGTTCCGTAGTGATTTTGTTGGAAAACCACAAATTTTATGAGGAATGAAGTCACTAAATAATGCCACACATTTCAGTTTCAAAGCTTCTTTCCTTCAGAATAATATGGGTCTACCATGTAACAATAGAAAAACAAAGGTCTGGACACTCAATGATACTTCAGTGACCGGATTTTTATCATTGGTATATTCTCGATTTATAATGGGCATGTGGTGACCTATCAGCATGCTCCTTTTTGAATGTCAGTGGCCAGTCATTATTTAATACATAATAATGCACCATTATCTGAAATGAACTTTAGTAGCACACATCATAGTGAATATTAATGTTTCCATAGTATATAATAAACTTTCTGACATGTATTCTTATGTAATGCTCTACATTAAGTTGTGTTCATATTTTGTGCTGTAAGTCATATTCACAGTCATGTCCAGATAAAAACAACACAGTTTCTATCTAGTATATATTACCTATGTTTCCTATACACAGGCACACATGTTTAATTAATGATTAATAAAAAAGTAATGGTCACAAAACAGGCAGGTTACCATACTGCTTACACAATAGTATGCAGTGCTGTGAGGGTCCAGATGACCTTAGTGGATCAAGCTACTGAATGGAATACCGACACTGCTGCTGGATATGTTTTTCTGAGTTTCTCTTTCATGCTGGCAAAGTTTGGCTTCATTTAATTCACAGATCTCAATTAATTTAAGTTGATAGCAGTATAGTGATTAGATGTTCTTGCACAACTGCTTGCTCCCATACATGAAGTCCTTTCTTCTTCCACATCTGAAAGTTCCTTCCCTAAGAAAGCCGTTTCTAATTTAGCAAGAGCATTAGCTGCCTGAAATGCATCACTGTTAGGGTAACTAGAATGAACCTACGCTTGTGTACCACTGCAATAGGCTTCCTGACTTCACACCTGAGATACTAAAGTACTTAATGAAGAATTCCTCATGTTTGTGCCATGTTAAACAGTCTATATCAATATATTCTATTTCTTCACATGAAACAAATATTTACAGAGATTATTAAGCACCCCATTCCAGGATTAACTACTTTACCTTCTGCCTAGAGAATGACAAAATGGGCTCTGGAACCCTTCGACCTTCAGCCATAAACAGGATTAACTCATTAATGCCTGCTGGCAGTCAATTAATCGGTTGTCATATTCCTGAATGCTGGCTGACAGGAAAGGAATTAACTAGAAAGGAGAATAAAATTAAACCTAAATGTGAGAAAATCTTTCCAGCTGAACAAGAAAAGAATATTTTTTTTTCATTTTCTTTTCAGTTAAAGGCATTTCCCCAAATTTAGTGTGCTTAATCAAGGCACTGAATACCAAAGATTCAGTGCTATCGTCACAGCAGAACAAAAGTACTGTGTGTGGTCTGCCTTTTAAGCACTATTGGCTTGTTTTAGACAAAGCGTCTCACTCACAGAGTTGCAGGCACAGTTAAGAACGCACTATGATTGAAGCTGTACGCATTAATGAGTAAAGTGGGCAATCAGAAAATTAATGAATTATAGGTTAATTCTTTGCATATGGTGCAATGCTATGTGTAGGTACAGAAAGGTTTGGAAGAGGCGATGATTCATTCATCACCCTTCCAAGTTTATTTGTGCATCAATGACAAGTATTTTACTTATTTGTTCATTTATGGATGAATAAATGCATGAAAAACATGTTTGCTGAGGGATGAGCACTTATAAGTGACCAGCTTCAATCAAAGCCAGAAAAAGAAAACAGAATTATATTTAACAAGGGATAACAAAAGTACAACAATGCACATATGTAACACAACATTGCTAGCTAACAAAATGTAGAGCATCTAAAATTGTAACATACATTATTTTCAATAAATCAAGACAAATCTAATGTAGTAAGTGAGGTAGGGATGACAGGATAGCTGGGTGGGTAAAGGGTGTTAGAATCTGTGAATACTTGGAAGATGTTATATATAACAAAAGATTATGTGAGTGAATAGTGTATACTGGTACAATAGAACTTGCCGTTAATCTTACAATTGGTGTAATAGAGCCCGACAGTAAGTGTTACACTCATAGGACAAAGAGTACTACAGTTCACATCAAGTGATACAGTTGGATGAGAGGCAATGTCATTTGGATGATGAGATGAGGTGCGACGCTCCTAGAGTCCTACATTTTGGGTATGATGAGGTATCTTTTATTTAAGGGTGAATAATTTCCCAGAGTTTAGGGCTTATTTCAGAGAAGCACTGAGCTGTATAATGAAGTATAGTTTTTGGGGGGTTTACAGTGTGGAGACAGACTAGTTGTGGTTTCTTGGGCTGTACGAAGAAGACTACTAGTTAGATTATATGTAATGGAAAACAAGGTCTCGCTGACTAGGAGTTTGAAAACAAGTAAATTTAAAAAGAGCAGCAAGAAAATATAAACACTGAATGTGCACGGAGAGAGAATTGACTAAAAAAAAAACAGTTTTAGTCAATTCTTTCTCCTTACATATCCAGTGTGTATATTTTCTCATTGGGGATCTAGGAAATGGTCTTCCATTTGCTGAACAGGGAGCCACATTGATTTTTTTTTTCAGCATTTTACAATAGAGTTCACTTTTGCAGGACTGGGTAACAAAATCAACAGATTTTCCTGGTTATTGCTTGAATGTGTGTGAAATTTGTTTTTGATGGTGATGCTACAAACACAAGGGCATATTCAAAGTGTGAAACTATAATTACTATGGTTGCTCTGGAAGTTTTATTAAGTAAGGGGGAAATCTTATTGGCCCAGCATAGTTGAGAGTTAACTTTATTCCTAGTGTAATTGAGGTAGAGAGAAGTTAAAGTTAGGGAAACCAAATGCCAAGCAATTTAAAATAACTACTGTTTTGTTTGGGGGCATTGTTGTGGCAACTAATAAGCAATTTTGCGGGTTTTTAAATTTTCTGTTTGGTGCCAAATATCATAGCTTTAGTTTGGTTGGATATGAGAAGGCAATACAGTGGATTAGGTCTAGGAAATTTTCTTGCAATTGTGTGGAGAGGTTGAGTACTACATTGTTTGTCCAAAATAGTAACGTCATCTGCATGATGAAGGACAGAGAAATGATGTAGGTTAAGGAGAAGTTTATTTATAAAGATGGAAACTAGCAGATGGCCAAGAATGGAACTTTGTGGTACATCTGCATGGGAGCTGACTGAATGGGAAATTGATTTATGAATTTTAATGGAAAAGTGGCAGTTGGTGATGCAGTTTTGAAACCAGTGCAGGGAATTGAGTCTTGCGCCTATTTGTAGCAGGAGTTAGAGGAGGATGTTATGGTCAATAAGGTTGAAAGCTTTTGTAAGGTCTATAAAAAGGGTACCAGTATTCTGGCATGTTCACTGTTGGTAGTATTTCATATGTCAATGTCACCAGGACTGAATACGTGCTACTACTGTACCTGAATCCTTGTGGAGGAGTTGTAGGTTGAGATGTACTGGGTGAGTTGAACATAGGTCATTTTTTCAAGCAGTTCACCTTGAGTGGTAAAAATAGAGATTGCCCTGATTTAGAACGTTTTTGTAGTGCTGTTTTGATTTAGGATTGGGCTGATAATGGATACTTTCCATTAGGCTGAGACTGGAAATATGTTCTAGGGGATGCAGTTGCAAAGAAGTCCCTGCAGTGGTATATGAACCAGGCAAAGAGGCTATTCATGCCTAGTGAACTATCATTTTCTATTTGTAATGAAAGAGGTTCTAAGTCACTTGTTTTGACTTCTTTCATGTAAAATTAAGGAATGTAGAGAGAGATCTAGAGGGAAGGGCAGTGTGAATGTTTGACAGAGTGGGTAGGTGAGAAAATTCAAAGAGGAAATCAGAGAAAGATAGAATGTCAGATATTCAGTTGCTGGGTTACTTTGAATATCCCATCCTGTGACCTGATTCACTTCTTTCAGAAACGTATTGGTGATTTAGCCAAGGACCTTTGAAATGTTTTCCTACACTGGCTTTTGTGTCATTGCACTGCTTGCTTTGAAAGATTTCCAAGCTGGAAACAATATATCCAACTCAGACGCTTTTGAGATGGATATATTGCTGCCTAATGCTAGGGAAGTGGATGTTTCTTTGTCTTTGGTAGGTATAATCTATAAGTTTTAAAAGGAATCTTAATTCAGGAGTTAGCCATTCATTTCTTTATGGTTTACAGAATTGAGAAATTATATGGTAGTTATAGGAAAGAGTGTGTCCTGGAGATCTAAGTGTGCTGGTAAAGTTACGGTTTAGTTTTAATATGAAAGACCAGGCTTTGCATTTCTTTTTTATGTTCATGTCTGTTTTAGACCTGAATTAGATTAATTTGAGGCAAATTTCTGCTGTAATGTACAATGGTGAGTAATAGGTGGAAGTTAAATGACAGTATTTGAGATTAGACTGGGTTAGTCAGTAATGATTAGTTCTAGTAGGAAATGATTGTATCTAGTGCATTTAATGGAGATCTATCAAGTTTTTCAAATCATGGTGTGAGGCAAGGTTTTTACTCTACCAAATAGTTTAATATCACTTCTAATGAACCCTTTAGCTCAGTGGCCCTAACATAACTTAGAGAACAAAAAAAAAAAAACAATTCCAATATTTCCCACAATCTACATCATTCCATTTAACTGGTAAATTTTTATCTTATGAAGTTGTTTTTAAATTAACCATGATCCAATTTCATCTCAACAAAAAGGATTTTTTCCACGTTTTTCAAAGTTTACTTCTAAGGGTTTTCGACTTCTAGTTAATTGTATTATTTTATGGGGTACAGCTGGCAAAACTCCCTGCACAGGGATGTGGATTTTTATTTCATAGTTTAACAAAAAAGTTTTCAGTGAAAGCCAGTTTATTCTGAAGGGCTTATCTGGTCATAGTTTGATTAAAAACACTGAATATAACATAGCCAGTTTCAAGAACATGTGTAATTTTAGAAGATTATTTAACAACTGTGACTTATTTTGTTATTTCAAATGTGTACAATTTACAGATCAGTGGCTGGAATTATTAATAAAGTGTTATCAGTCTCCTAGTCTTTTAGACAAATAATATATTTAATACTTAAATATCTAGTTTTATTAATACCTCACTTCACATTTGAAAAGCATTCACTTTTTTTCTCCAGATCGAGACCACTACAGGAATTTCAAAATATCTAATAAATGGTTATCTACTTATGGTATGAGCTGATTCTCATTTTTCTTCTGCACTTTTGATTTAATATCTCTGTAATCTGTACAACTGTTCTTACTGTCCTTTTTGTTGTGAGATAGAGCTAATATTGGTTAGTGTTGACCTCAGTTTGTAGTGAAATCTTTTGTCTAGAGGCCTATCTACTTAATTAGTGAGAGAAAGTGAACAGAACTGGTTTTATCTGGGCAGGGCATTCCTGCAACTATATTGTCTGGATACTAGGTCTAGATTCTGCTTTCTGTGCCTTAAATCAGATATATCTGTTACTCAAGCTGTTGCTGAGACACTGACTTTCTGCCTGCTATAATATTCTGAAAAGATGAATTTATTCTCATTTTTCACCTGCACTTTTTATTTCTGTAATCTGTACAACTGTTTTTACTGTCCTTTTTGTTGTGAGATAGAGCTAATATCTGTTAGTGTTGACCTCATTTTGTAGTGAAATCCTTTGCCTAGAGGCCTATCTGATTACTTAGTGAGAGAAAGTGAACAGAACTGGTTTTATCCGGGCAGGGCATACCTACAACTGTATTGTCTGGATAACAGGTCTATTTTCTGTGCCTTAAATCAGATATACCCATTACTCAAGGTGTTGCTGATAGACTGACTTACTGCCTGCTGTGATATTCAGAAAAGATAAAGAGTTTATTCTCATTTTTCATCTGCACTTTTGATTTAATATCTCTGTAATCTGTACAACTGTTTTTTTCTCACCCACCCACCCTGTTCTTGTGGTGGCCTTATGTCTTGGTGGCTTTGAGTTGCCTGCCTCTGGTATAAAGTTGATACTGGACACTCCTCCCCAGTCACATTACATCAGCTCATTCTACTGTTAATAGTGAGAACTTAGCAGAGGCCCCCCCTTTAGCTTCTGCATATTGAATTATCTCATTATCGTCTGCCTCTTCACTTTCTACTAAAAAAAACAAAAAACTGTTTCCTACCTTTCCTTGAACTAGTGTAGCCCAGATACAGATTTGCTGTATCCAGGATATTTTGCAAGCTTCTGAGCAGTGCTCTTCAATTTTTTCCCTTAGATCTGCTAGTTCTCTGCTCTCCTGCACTGTTATTAGCTTATTAGTCTAGCACTTTAAACTATTCCTGGTGCCAGAAAGTCTGCTCTTCAAATGTTCCCTTAGAACTAGCTGGTTTCTCAGTAGTAGCACTAAAATCTGAATCCCTGTGACTAGCACTTGTTCTAAAACCTGTTGGAAAGCACTAGGAAGCCTTAAACTGATACAAGCACTCAATTCTCCTTGTTAATAAGGAGAAATTAATCACAGGCACTAAACAGCCTATAATTGAAAAGTACCTTGCCAAGGTAAGGGAAAACAGCTCTTGAGCTTTACAAAAGAAACACCAGACCAGGCATGTCCAAGGGTCAGCTTCCAGTGATTTCTCCTGTCCACTAGGTGAATCTGAGCCTACTGAGGCAATGCAGCAATTGCCTCATGTACACAGACAACCTTCTCCTCCTACCACCCAACACTACAACCTGCGAGAGATGCATTTACATAGCCAAACTGGAAGCAAAGCTCTCTCCAGCCAAGACTGTGCTAGACAGTCAAGAGGAGAAGGTTAACACCTGCACTACACCTCGAGCAACACATAGCCCTTCAAAACTCATGCCACCAACATCTACACATAGTAACACTAAACCCAAGTATGTGGAGGCCCTTAACATTAACCTGCCCAAGCAACATGGACCGCCGAAGCTGAAATGCAAACAAACACCAATCACAACCAAAGTGACACACAGCTCAAAACACTAGTGTGCCACCAAACAACAGCCCCTAAGGCAAGACAACATACCCAACACTTTAGTCATAGGTGACTAAGTCAGGCACACTGCTATCCCACTCACCAGTCTGAACAAGGAGAAAATTACTAACAGCTGCCTGTCAGGTGCCAGGATCCGCCACATAATTCATGCACCCACGTCATTACACAAGTACAAATACAACTCTGTCATTGTCCATGTGAGAGTGAATGACATGAGACGTACCTCTCTGGACTACATGAAACGAGACATGAAAGAGCTCTCGGATCATGTGGCCCAGGCAGGTATGACCCTAGCCCTGAGCAGTATCATGCCTTCGCCCAGAATGATACCACAGTATAAGGCCAAAATGATTGACTTCAACAATTGGCTAAGTTTCTGGTGTCATTCAAAGGGGATCCAGTATCTGTCTGCCTGGGATGACATGATCAATAAACCACAATGCTTTGCCAGAGATGGTCTGCACCTGTCGTCCCTGGGATTCAGGTTCATAGGCAGGTACTAGGCTATCTGCCTGAGGGCATTTATAAGCCTAGCCAGAGTGTGTCAGCTTTTGCCACCTCATTGATTAATTAACTGAGCATCTGTCAAGAAGAGCCAATGATGTGATCCCAGAGGTGTATTTTCTGTTACCCATCCACTCGTTAAGGTTTCTCTTGAAGAGTGTTAGTGAGGGGCTCTGCCTAATGTAGTTAGGAATTTTGATACAAAGCATGGGGAGTCTCTGTGACAGGAATCTATCCCTCCAGCATGTTCTATTTATTGTGGCGAGGTTTAGCTCACTAGAGTGAGTGGCTCACAGTGACTTGGATTTCTTTAGGTTGAGCATGTCCATCAATTCTGAATTGGACATGGCTTTGTAAGTCAGGCAGAGATCACCTCTGAGTAAGTGATATGCCACTGAGTACAGCTGTAGTTTTTCCAGTCGGTTTGCATAGGACATATGTTTGCGGCCAGTAATCCTCTTGGTGAGGTACTTTTGTGGTCTTTCCAGCTGTTGGATGTATCTTGTGAGGTACATCCCAAATGGGGCATTGTACTCTATGATGGGTCTGATGAGTGACAACTCGAGTAGAGGGGCACTATAACCTCTATTTCTAGATGCGAACCCTTTAGTAATTAGATGGGCTACATAGAAGGATTTCCTACTACTTTGGTAATATGATTGTCAAAGGAGAGATTAGTATCTACCTGGGTCCCCAGATCTCTTATTATCTCTTTTGTATTAAGGGGGCTGCCACTTATGTGGTAATTCATGGGTGTTTTGTTTTTTCCAAATGGGATGAATATGCATTTTTTGGCATTTAGCTTGAGACCATGACTTTGACATCAGGTGTCCGTCTCAGTAAGACCATTTTGGAGAATGTCCATGTCAGCTGGAGAGTCAATTATGGCTCTCAGTTTGCAGTCATCAGCGAACTTGGTTAGCCACAGTCCTCCTGTATTTGCCTGTACTTCTGAGAAGTATATGCTGAACAGTAAGGGTCCCAGAACCGAACCATGTGGGGCACTACTTGCAACTGGTTTAGAGTCAGACCTGAAGCCTGCTATTCTTACTGTGTGAGTTCTGTCTGCAAGTCAGTTGGCAACCCATCTCATGACGTAGGGGTTTATGTTCAGGCTGGTGAGTTTTTCTATAATTCCTGAGTGGGGAATGATGTCAAAAGCCTTGGCGAGGGCAAGGCAGGCTGTGTGAACCACCTCCCCCTCATCTATGGCCTTGGTGACTGTCTCGAAGAAGTCAACCAGGTTTAGTAGGCATAATCTGCCCTTAACAAAGTGGAACTGGGTTGGGTCAAGTGTTTGGAGGTTCCCAATGCCTTTGTTAATGAGTCCCATGATGATGCGCTCCATAGCCTTGCAGACCAGGCTAGTCAGGCTTATGGGGCGATAGTTACCAGGGTAAGTTGTGGCCCCTCCTTTGTGGAGCAGAATAACCGTTGCTGTGTGCCATTCTATGGGCACATAGCCTGTGGAGAGGCCGAGGCTTAACAGTGTGTTTAGGTGGGGGGTTAGTTCATTATGTAGTTTGTGCAAGATGCAGCCTGGGACACCATCTGGCCCCATTGATGCTGTGCTTTTGAAAGTGCTGTGCTCACCTGTGCATCTGTGATTTCCAGGACACTACACTTTTCTGGTATTGTTGTGGGCCCTTTTGGGGGTGAGAGGGGGGTGACGTTTGCACTAAATCTATCTACCAGGATGTTGGCAATATCAGTAGGTTCAGTATATTTTGTGCAATTTTGCTCTAGCTCAGAGCATATCTGCGAGTTGCTATTTAGATTCTTGACATAACTAAAGAAGGCTTTGCGGTTATCTCTTGAATCCTTAGCTATTTTTCTTTCAAAGTTAGCCTTGGATGATTTTATGAGGGACCTTAGTTTCTCTCTGACACTGATCAGGGTTTCTTTCCTTCTTGGGATTTGATCTTTTTCTAAACTAGTTTCCTCCTTCTATTATATAGCCTGTTTATGGCAGGGATCAACCAGACTGGTTCCCTTCTCTTAGGGGAGTGAGTCTTGGTTTTGCTAGGGATGGCATGATCCATGCATCCTTGTAGGTGCTCATAGAGTGCATTTGTAAAGGTTCCTGCATCTTGGACACTGTTATTCTTTAGCATGTGGGCTGTGAAACTTACCACCTCTGTCTTAAGTAATGTGAAGTTTGCTATAGAAAAAATTTTCACTGTGGTTTCCTTGGTTGGGGTGCTGGTGTGGTGTGGACATCCAGAGTGACTAGTTTATGGTCTGATCTAACCAGTGATGGGTTGACCTCCGGTGCGGAACACCTGTCGCCCATGTTGGTGATGACCAGGTCCAATATGTTTTCGGCTCAGGTAGGGGAGTTTACGAGCTGATCCAGGGCATTTGAGTTGATAAATTCCAGGAAGCGCTGGACCTGGGAGTTTGTACTTGAGCAGTTTTCCCAGTTAATGGTAGGGTAATTGAAATTGCCCAATGTCAGGGTGTTCGGTAGGACCTTCGTGTTTTCCAGGGTCTCCAGAAAGGTGGAGTGTTTGTCCTGGGTCATGGAGGGTGATCTGTAGCAGGACACAATTTGCATTGCAGATCTGGCCGATGTTAGTTGCACATGGATGATCTCAGAGGTATCATGCTGCACCACTAACCTGGAGGTGTAAGTATCCTTGATGAATATAGATACACCCTCCTTTTGCGTTTCGGTCCATGTTCTGTGGTCAAAATGTGTGATATGAGTTGTAGCCTGGTAGTGCAGGGGTGCTCTGTGGAGCCTTGAACCAGGTTTCAGTTACTGCACAGATGTTGATGTTCTCCATACTGAGGTGTGCTTCAAGCACGTGCATTTTGAGATTTAAACTCCTGGCGTTGAATAGCATAACCTTCATTTTTTTTATCTGTGCTGTTTATGGAGGTGGGTTGGACTTTTGAGCCTTGCCTAAAAAAGGTACTATGGGGGCAGCAAGAGCCTTGTCCAGTATTCGAAAGCCTAGGGGTGACAGGTGCAAGCCGTTTCTTGTGAAGCAATGAGACTTGTTGAGCATGTCATCCCAGGCTGACAGACACTGGATCCCCTTTGAATGACACCAGAAGCTTAGCCAGTTGTTGAAATTGATCATTTTTTCTTTATACTGCGGTATCATTCTTGGTGAGGGTAGGATGCTACTCAGGGTCAGGGTCATACCCGCCTGGGCTACATGATCAGAGAGCTCTTCCATGTATCTTTTCATGTAGTCCAGGGAGGTATGTCTCAGGTCATTCACATCAACATGAACAATGACAGTGTCATATTTGTACTTGTTCTGGAGTGACCTGAGTGCTTGTGTTATGTGGCTGATTCTGGCTCCTGACAGGCGGTTAACAGTAACCTTCTCCTTGTCCAGCCTAGTGAGTGGGATGTCAGTGTGCCTGACTATAGAGTCACCTATTACTAGTGTGTTAGGTATGTTATTTCGCCTTAAGGGCTGTGATTGTGCGGCACACTGATTTTGTGTTTTATGAGTTGTCTGGTTTGTGACGGGAGGTGCAGGTTTTTTGGGTGTCTGTTTTGGAGGTCTCTGGTGCTTTTGCAGGTTTTTATTTAGATCGTCCGAGTCTGATTTTGTCTATTTATGTGTATTTTTTGCCAGTGCTGGTTTAGTATGTCTATGTGAGGCTGGAGGTGTGCTGCAAGTGTTAACCTTCTTCTCATGACTGCCTGTTCCAGTCTTGGGTGGAGAGAGCTTAGCCTCCAATTTAGCTATATAATTGCATCTCTTGCATATGTTAATGTTTTGTGGTAGGAGGACAGTGTTGTCTGTGTACTTGAGGCAGTTGTAACATTTCCTCAGGATACCCAGGTTCACCAGCTGGACTGGAGAGTATACTTGAAATTGCCCTTTGGTCATGTCTGAATAGTAGGGTGAGCTGCTTAGTCGCTTGGTTGGTGAGGGGTGAATAATGAGCCTTGCCCTGCTGGGCAATCAAGTGTCAGGGTATACTAGTGCTTGCAATTAGGTCTGTGCAAGTGCTGAACTGCAGGATGCTTTTTAAGTGCTTAGGTTGAGAGTTAGACTACTTTCAAGGGAAAAACTGAAGAGGAGACTTGGTCGAGCCGGGAAAAATTTAGCCCTAGCTAACCGGCACTGCCTGGATGTGCAAATCCGTGCAAACATGTTTTTTACAGTAGGGAAATGAAAGAGATAGAAATTAGCCCAACATGGCCTATAAACTACTAACTTCTGGGCTGGAACCACTCCTCCAGGGACAGATGGCTGCTCAAAGCTTCCTCTCTCACAGGTGAACAGAGAAACCTCCTTCGATCCAAGTAAGCTATGGGCAACTCAGAAACTTGTAACACAGCCCTGAATTCAGCACTAGCCTGAAAACTGGACTATACTATCTTAGAAAGATGGGAAAGAATGACATTTTTTAAAAGATAAGGCAAAAACAGCAAAAAATGCACTTAAAACAGCCTTAAACAACTACAAAGAGTAAACAATACACTTAAACCAGCTTTAGATGACTACCAGCAATCAGAAAAGGCTTTAAAACAAATCACCCAATTAACCAGTAAAAAAATCTCAAAACTTGAGCCCTGTTCCTGTAGTGTTCAATCAAACAAGTTCTAACTGCACACTCCTGCCACTGTGGTGCAGAGGAACCTTCTACAAAAAAGAGGGCCTGGATTAGTGCTCAAGTTATACAAACAAAGCTAGATTCAGCAGGCCTGAATCTAGTTTATGCAACAGCAAACAAGGCACACCAATTTCAGTAAGAAACAGTTCAAATATGCAGGCAGTATAAGCCTTTAACCAGAAATTCCCAGCTCAGAAGGTCAGAGTCCAGCCTCTCCTCCCACATGAGTGCAGACCACAAACCTTCTTAATGTAAAATAACTGGCCTGAAGTCTAAGCGCTTAAACCAGAACTAATACACTTTTAGAATAACAGACACTGAGCCTTCAATCAGCAGTTCCCAACTTAGAAGGATGTAAGCTACCTGTCCTGCCACAACAGTGCAGACCACAAACCTTCTTAATGTACAACAACTGGTCCGAAGTCCAAGGGCTTAAACCAAAAGGCTTAGAATGATAGTTACATCAAGCAGTAATAAATACAACTGAGTATTTTTAAGATGACACAAAATCAAAATATAGTGCCTTTTTTAGGCAAGGCTCAAAGGACAAAACCACCACCATAACAGATATAAGCATGCAAAATCTGAAGGTAATGCTAGAAGTCTAAACCTCGAAATGCACTCTCTCGAGACATTCCAAAAATGGAGAACATCAATATCTGTGCACTAACAGAGACTTGGTTCAAGGCTCCAGAGGGCACCCCTGCAATACCAGGCTACAACTCTTACCACACTTTTAAGCCACCAAACCAGGACCAAAGCACTAAAGGCGGAGGAGTGTCCATATTCACCAAGGATATTCACACCTCCAGGCTAGCTGCCCAACACAATGCATCTGAAATTCTACAGGTGCAACTAACACTAGGTAAGACTGCAATCCAAATTGTAGCTTGCTACAGATCCCCCACCATGCCCCAAGATTCTCACTACACCTTTCGAAACATATTAGAAAATATTAAGATACAATCAAACAACCTAATATTGGGTGATTTCAACTACCCTGCCATTAATTGGTAAAACTACTTGGGTACCAACACCTTTGCCCAACGGTTCTTGGAATTCATAAATTCCAATGCCCTGGATCAACTAATCCATAGTCCCACCAGGGGCTCAAATATCCTAGACCTGGTCATTACCAACATGGGAGATTGATGCTCCACATCAGTGGTCACCTCCTCGTTGGTCAGGTCTGACCATAAGCTAATCACCCTTGACATCCACATCCTACCCCCACCCCCAAGTAGGGAAACCTCCATAAAAAACTTTTCCAAAGCCAACTTCATGCTACTCAAGTCAGAAGTGACAAACTTCATGACACCCATGCAGACAGGAACTGAAAGTGTCATGTTTAATTATAGCCTCACCTCAGGCTTCGTGCTCAATGAGTGGGGCACAGCTATAGTTATCCCACTCCACAAGGGGTGATCCACCTTGGATCCAGGGAACTATCTTCCCATCAGTCTGATGAACCTGATCTGCAAAGCCAATGGTACTTATAAACAAAGACATTGGCAACCTTCAAACACTGGACCCCACCCAGTTTGGTTTCATAAAGGGCCGATATTGTCTTCTCAACCTGATTGACTTCTTCAAATTAGTATCCAGAGCCATGGATGATGATAAGGCAGTCCAAACAGCTTATCTGGACCTCACCAAGGCCTTCAACACCATCCCCCAATCTGGAATCATAGATAAACTTACTAAGCTGGGCATTAATCTCTACATCACTCGATGGGTTGCCAACTGGCTTACTGACCACATTGTAAAGTAGCCAACACAGAATTCAGCTCCAGACAAGTGACAAGCAGAGTACCTCAGGGTTCAGTCCTGGGACCGCTCTACTTTGGCATCTACTTCTCTAAAGTACAGGCCAGCACTAAGAGACTCTGGCTAACAAAGTTTGCAGATGACTGCAAACTGGGAACCATTATTGAATCCCCAAATGATGTGGATATTCTACAAAAGGGCCTTACAGAAACAGATGTTTGGTGCCAGAGCTGTGGTCTCAAGCTCAATGCCAAGAAATGTATAGTTATCCCCTTTGGGAAAAAACATGTACCCATGAATTACCACATACGTGGCAGTGCACTAAACACTGAAAGTGTGATAAGGGACTTAAGGACACAGGTGGACAGTGTTCTCACCTTCGATAACCACATAGCCACAACAGTCAGGAAATCCTTTTATGTGGCAGACCTCATCACTAAGGGCTTTTCATCAAGAAAAAAGGAGGTCATTGTCTCACTGTACTCATCCCTCATTAGACACATTATAGAGTACAATGCCCCATTTTGCATGTACCTCACAAGACATCTGCAACAACTGGAAAGGCCACAAAAATACCTCACTAAAAGAATCACAGGCCTAAAGCAGATGCCCTATGCTGACTGTCTAAAAAAACTCCAGCTATACTCTGTCACATATTGCCTACTCAGAGGCGATCTCTGCTTAATATACAAGGCCATGTCAAACCTAGTGCTGTTGGACATGCTACACTTAAAGACATCCCAATCCCTCAGAGCCACATGCTCCAGGGATCTAAACCTGGTCATCACAATGAACAAAGTATGCTGGAGGATAGGTTCATGATGAAGAGACTCCCCATACTCTGGAATAGACTGCCCATACATGTCAAGCTAAATGACCCTCTTCAGAAGGAACCTTGATGATTGAATGGGAGAAAGGAAATTCACCCCAGGGATCACGTCAGTTGCCCTACTAGACAGGGGACCAGGGAAGTAAATATTCTTGGAAGAAAAAGCCAGGGAATTGTTATGGCTAGGCTTGTATAGGCCCTAGGGCCGATAGCCTAGTACCACCCTAAGAACCTAAGTGAAATGAGAGAGAAACACATGCTCATGTGTAGAGAAATTTTGCTTACTAGCTACAGAGCATTATATAATACCAAGCAGTGCACAAATTATGTTTTAGGAGAAATAATTTCCTCTGTAATTACTTTAAATGTAAGGGTATATTGAGACCTTTCTCTATGTATGTATATTTGAAAAGGAGTATCTGTCTAGATCTTCTGTGCATCAGTACAGTGACATTCTTTCTTAACTTAGTTTATGCCTTGTGCCACTGTACTGAAACATTTTAATTTCTTTTAATGAAAAATTATATATCTAGTGTAATACTATAATACAGGAAAATTATATACACCTTTGGGCACACTTTGTGTTTTAGCAGAGCATGTTTGGCTGATTCCTTCAAAATCTACTGTTCAAAAGAAATAAAATAAAGTAAAAACACATTTTCTTAGCTTGCAGTCTGGCTTGTTGGATTAACTCAATTTCTATTAAAGCCTATCTGCCATTCTTAAACATCACTCCCTCTCAGGGAAAGTTTGCATACCACCATAATGTCTTTAAAAATGGCAACAACAAATGTTTTTGCTCACATATTCTTCTAACTTGAATGGGTATACTAGACTGGGTCAACCCTGCATTTGCTCAAGGACTTGGGCTTTCTATTCATCAAGTTCCTTAAGACAATTCAATCAGGTAAATCAAGAAAAAAAAATTGCATCTCCCTCTGTGGCATTTTCTTGCACCAACCATTCTAATATTTTTCTGTACATTTCTGCTCAACTTATCACTTTTAAAGTTTATACAGAGAGGCGTGACTAATAAGCTCCCATGAAAATGATCTGGTATTTATTAGACCCGTGCATTATATTTTTCGTTATTAATTACTAGCTACATAAATGTCTGAGCATCATTATCAGTTGTTGCAGCCTGACATCATCATTATGCGTCCACAGATTATAGAGGCTTCCCAAAGAGTGGGTTAAGGTATGGCTTGGGTGTGTGATCTGTAAATAGAGTTAGAACCTGTCCTTCTTTACATAAGGCAGTCCCTGTTTGGCAGTTGTGTCTTTTGAATAAATGTGAAAAACAACAAATGTCCTGAGACTTTAGGACAAAAATTGTTTCCTAAGTTTCCACAATACTTGCATAAGAGACTTATTTTGCATCTGAAGCACCACTACATTATATAAAACAACTGAAATAGCTGAAATTTTACAAGAATAAACTTTTATTTTGGCAAAAAGGTGAAATTCAATCTATTGCACTTGCTGTGTGTGTGTATGAATTACCCTCTAAAAATCAAAAATTTCCATAAAAAATGTCCCACTATAGGTATTTGAAAAGGAGGCATAGAAGTTTTTGTTAACTATCCAGGCAAGATAATGAAGAGCTAAATTTTGATCTAAACATCTATTTCTCTGTTTCTATATAGTCTGTTTCTGACACTATGCTTTTTTGACTGGCTTGATGTTTTTATAGAACCAGAATAAAAAGAATAAAAACTAGGTGACAACAAACATGTAAGCAAAATAAACCAAAAAACTTTTATTATAACTTAGTAAGCACTTTCACATTGTCCTCAATGCTTCATCAGACATTAAAAATATGCAAGTAACACCCACTATTTAAAATCCAAACCACAAATCAGAAGCTGAATCCAATTGTGACATCATAACAAGCTGTCCAATGAACTATAGAAACTCTGACAGCAAATTAGACAGTACATGATCTTACAGTAGTAGCAGGCAGTGACATTGTATACAATGAGAGTGCAATTACGATACTTAGTCTTATATACAGGTAGCATAGCAAACTGAAGACTGAAAATCTGATAGATATTAACAGTGAGAAAAAAAAACAACATAAGGTAGTCTTATGGCTTAAATTGAATGCTCATTACATATGCAATTACAATTTTAAAATCAGCTAGTTCCATGGTTTGGGCTACCCATGCCCAGTACAGGTACAAGTCCAGGAATTGGTGAGGTGGGCTTTAATGTGATGCTTGAAGTTTTTAAGCTAGTTATAGTTCTAATTCCAAGTAGTAAGGCATTCCACAGTTTAGCAATGTAGTAGGAGTATAGAGAGTCACCTGAGCTATCTTTACTCCTGGTTACTTCAATCAGAGCTTTATTAGTGGATCTTAGTGGACGGGTACTTATATGGGGATTGAAAAGGCCTTGTTGAGCTGGTGTTTTATCGAGTTTATAGTACATTTAGTGGGCAGTAGAGAGTTGTGCGAGGATGAATTGGTGGGGTAGTTCTAACCAAGATAGTTGTCTCCAAATATTATAGTTTCACAGTTAATTTGTTGGGATGATTTTAGCAGTATCAACATATTCTCTGGTGGTATATACATTGCTAAACATCTAGATTTCGTATTGTTGATTTTTAGGAGTGTTAGTAGTAGTTCAGCATTGTTAAATATGGGTATTTCTTATGGAAGTAAGGCAATGGCTAGAGATTTTTTTATAGATGATTGCTACACCACATCCATGTTTGTTTTCTCTGTCATGCCTGAGTATATTGTATCATGGGATCATGGGGGGGGGGTGATCACATTATCCTTTATGTCTTTTTTTAACCAGGTTTCAGTAGCTATGACTACATAAGGAGTGTAGGTGGCAAGATAAGCATGTATGTCATTATTTTATTGCACATACGTCTTAGGTTTATATTTAGTAAGATGAGTTTGGATTCTGTTTTTTGTCGAGATGTATTAGGTGACTAGTTCATTTTGGGGTTGGAAGTGATGGTTTTATGAAGAGTGGGACGAGGGTTGGGGTGAATATCTCTGCTAACTTTTTGAATTTATATTTTACAGAGGGGAAGAGTGTGGTCAGTTATATTCTGGTCTTGCATTGATATTTGATCATAAATTTGGATGTTAGTTTTAAGATATTTATAGAAAAATAAATCAGATGTGGTTTCTTTGTAGAGTTAGAGTGTTATGGAGAAAGGCTGGGTAAATGTTAATACTCTTTGTGAGGATTGGTTGATGTCCTAATCTAACTTAGGGACATCTTATTTAACTTGGGGTTTATCTTTGTTTTAAATTAGGATAAAAAATGTTAGCATGTTAGTGGGTTGGTTGGTTGTGAAGATGTACTTTGATAGTTATAGGAGGCAAGGATTAAGGCAATTTGTGAGACAGTCTTGGGTGGTAAACTGGAGTAGGTGTTACTATTGGGAGTAACTGTATTGATTGTTTTCTCTGTCTCTTGACAACGTTTCAAGCTGCCTTGTTTGTCCTCACTAATTCTGCACTCACTCTGCTCCCCTACCCTACCACCAAATCACACCCACCACTTACTCTACATGTATACTTCCATAGCACCTCCAACATATTTCTCTAACCAATATCATCAGTTCCATCCAGTAGGAAAACGATCACTGACTTAACGTAAACAGCCACAGGTCTGCTGAGAGACAAGTAAAAGGAACAATGCAGTTTAAAAGGCCTCTATGCAAGTAGATGAATGTCTTAGTTTTGTTGCCCTAGGACACATTTTTAGTAGGAAAGTTAGCTCAATATCACCATGACCTGACTAATGGTGATAACAGTAAAACATTTCATTTGACTGTTTGAACAACTGTGTAATGTAAGGAGCTTCCTATGGACTTTGAATTACAAAGTCCAAAAGCCTACCTCAACCCCCACAGACCAGCAAAATAATTAGAAAAAAGTAAGCCTGAATGCAGTAGTTCATGGTGCAAGTTACCCTACAACTCCCTTGCACCCTGCCAAGAGAGAGAAGGGAGGAAGGAATGATGAAAGTGTATGGTGATAGGAAGGTATAAAGCACAAAAGAGGGTGGAGCAGTAGAAAGAAGATACATGTAAATTACCACAGAAACAAGCAACAGACTCTTTGTAATTAGCCTTGGTTACCCCCCCCCAAAAAAAAAAAAAAAGATCAGCAAAACAATTAAAATGCAATGCTTCAGCTCTGAAAAAAATACTTTCTGATGACTTAAAAGTGGTTACACAAGAAGAGAAATAAACTTAAGGAAGTGAGACAGTGGACTGATAAAAATAATGAATTAAGCACAGTTAAAGGAGAAAGTACGAATGGTACTGCTGTGGTCTAAGAAAATGGAGCTATTATAGTGGACAAAGTTCTTTGTTTTAGGCTGCCATAATGTTTATAATTTACATACAAATATAGCCCACAAACTGGTTTTCAAATTGCAAACTTCACTGTTACATACATATCCATTTGCTTGCAGGGACACTTCTATAGAAAAATAAAAACACACTTAAAGAGACGGTTGATTGCACTGAATCAGTGCTGACTGTGCACAAATACTACCTCAGAGATGAAATTGGTTTAGTAACTGTGTCAGGCAAGGAGAAATAAGAAAGGAAGGGAGAAGACCAAGGGTGACTTCCTTGAGGGCATGCAGTTCCACTAAAGACAGGAGGGTATAAATAGTGTGAGTAACAAATCTAGGAGAAGTGAAGATAAATATTAGAGAAAGATAGAATTTGAGTACTAGGGGTAAATGTCAGTATCTATTAGGAAGGAGAATGTAAAAGCTGGCCAGCAGGATGTCAGTGGAAGAGGGTTTGCAAACTATAAGGCTATTGCTGACAAAGTAGGACACTGAAGCACTTGTCTTCAGACTAGTTACTATGCAGATAAAATACATGCAGAAGACTTGATGCTTCTAACACTTACTTAAAGCACAAGGCCAGAGGTTGTACACAGTCTGCCCTAATTAAATGGTGGTTGGATTTAATGGCCTCAGACTGCCTATTTGGATGAGACTGTTGTGTGTATATTTAAGTTTCCAGGGAAGCCTGTAACTCCCCTGCACCCTGCTATAGAAAGATAAAGGGGGAGGAAGATCTACTGAAGATCCAGCCATACCATGAAGAAAGTTAGAAAGCTAATTTTGCAGTACTTGCTCATAGGCAATTGTTTTTGAGTTAATCGATTTGATAGAATTAGGAGACTGTGTTCATAATGACTTGGTACTGACCTGTTGCCATCTGCAAAGAAAGAAGCAGAAGTTGAAACAGTAAAGCACACACTTTGCTAAAAAAGTGTTCCAACTTGTGTACCAGATGTATCTTCTGTGAGTTATCTTCTACTAACCATTTATGTAAATTCTGTGTAATAGTACTATAAAGAGATAACTTAGTATGGTGTGCAGATGACCCCTCTCATGATTTCTGTTCTTAAATACCATAGACTAAGCTATAGGACTCCAATCTGGCACTCCTGATGGGGCTGAACAAAAGGGATTTATTAACAGTGGCAAAAAAAAAAAAGAAATACACAAACCCACAATCCTAATAAAATATTCTGAAATGACAGAAACCATCTGACCAAAATCATGGATTCTGGTGTCGGCTTAGAATAATTCAGGCAAGCTTTAAATATTAGTAGGTCATAAATTACCACGAATCAGCAATGACATTGTATTTTAAAAATAGGATCCTGTAAGGTCACTCAACAACTGTGGATGCTATACAATCTGAAGAGATATCACACACTAAGTCAAATGTTAAAAGTTTCCACACTTTGTGTTACTAACACAAGATATCACTTGACCATGTTATATTTACTAATCTTACTGAGAGCACAATAAGCAAATAGTATTCTACAATAAAGTGGTTATGTCTACCACTGAGTCATGCTTCAGAACCAGATATTGTTTTACAAATACAACCTGATATATTAAGCATTAAGAACAAAACAAGGGTAACATACTGTAGCTTCACCTTTCTAATTAGCAAATCAACAGTAACACTTGGCATTTCATCTTCAAGAAGAATGTATCTCATACTGCACTGAGTAAGCTCTGGTCAGGAAATGTATTCACACTAATATCAGGCACAGCGTCTATGTATAACTCAGCAACAATTCTGCAGTTTTAGTGTTTAATTTTATCACATCCAGACCTCCTACAGCAACATTCTATATCTAACTTATGACAATGCATCATCTAACGACAGGACTTAACTCCCAGAGCCACTTGACATAAGTAGTTAAACACAAATACAGTGGATATAAAAAGTGTACATACCCCTGTTAAAATGCCAGGTTTTTGTGATATAAAAAATGACACCACAATAAATCATTTCAAAACTTTTCCCACCTTTAATGTGACCTATAACCTGTACAATTCAATTGAAAAACAAACAAATCTGTTAGGGGAAAAATATAATGGAATGATGAGAGATGGTAAAAGGGGAGTTAAGTCTTCTTTGTAAGTACAGGAAATGCCACTGGAAGTTAGGCAAGCCAGATAAAAGGATTTTCAAGCTACACCAGAGACATGATGAGGGGGGGGGATAAGGAATTATCAACAGGAATACCTAGGCCAGTTCTGACAGTACCTGATAAGAGGGATGTGGTACCTTTATGGTATGCAAACCTTTTTGGTCACTGACATTACTTGTACTACATCTTGCACATTTAGTTTGGGACAAATGTCCTTCCACCAGCTGTTGTCATGGTCTGACCCATGATGAAGCAATTCTTAATCAGTGAAAGGTCACATAACAAGACCCAATTTACAGTTGTCTGCAAACTTAGATAGTCATAAGCCAGGAGTGATCTTTATGGTATATTAAGAGTTAGGTTCTCTTTTCCATGCCTTTTCTAATTCAAAAAAACTGATGCTTTGAACAGAACACAATTAACGCACAATAAATGATCAGGCAAAGGAAATCAATTACAAAAGGTTAGCATGCCCAAAACCAACAGCAAGTTAAGTTTGAAGAGCAAGGTATGCAGTGAAAGTGACATTAAAAATAAGAGAAGCCCTAGTTTTGACATTATTTATATCTTACCTTTATTGGTACTAGGTAAGCTGCATTTGCAGGCCATTTTAAGTCTATCCAATTTCTCTTTTGGTGCTTCAATTAATGTAATCCATTGGTGTTAGATTGGTTTTACTCATCCCATGTTCAATAATTATATATTAGCCTTGCTGAGAATAACTGGGATCAAATCATAGGTAATGTAAGGGGACATATGCATGGGATAAAGCATTTAGGAGTACCTCTTTCCATTAGCAGCACTAGGGAAGTCCTGGGGTAAATTTTCTGTTTACCATCCACAGATCAAAGCTATGTCTGAATACTGACAGGGATGAGTTTTGTTTTATATTGATGGGGAGTGTGTTCCAGAGCAATGGCATCCTCTAGGAAATAATCCTGTTCCTCAAACCTGTTCTGTTGATGTTGCAGACAAGATTTAGATTTCTAGACTGAGCACTTCTGATGTCATTTGACTTGCTGATGTTCAATGAATCCATCAGTATTGGATCAGGGGATGCCTTATATGCCTGATCACCTCACATCAGTCTGTAGGATACTGAGTATAGCGAAAGAACTTTGAGTCAGTCCCATGTAGGACATATTGCTTAGGCCTTGTATTCTTGTATGTTTGCAGGCATTACAGATGATTCATGTGCCTGGACAGATACATGACAAAGGGAGCTTTATAATCAATGACTGGCCTAATGAGGTCTCCATAAAGGGGGACAATGACATCTCTATCTATAGACTATCCCTCTGTTTATAAGTAGCACAATATAGAATGACTTTCTTACAACAATGGGCACATGCTAGTTGGAAGTTAGGTCACTGCTAGGGGTGTACTAACAATGTGGTGGTTCCTCAGGCTAGATGATTTCCTAAAGGGAATGATAATGCATTTTTTGACATTTAGTTTCAGTCCAAGATTTTGGCACCAGTTATTTATACTTTTACTTTTGTACTATTTTCTACAGTTGTCGATATTTAGTAGTTTTACATCAACACATTTCAGTTATACTGCAATTAAATACAAACTGTAATGAATCCATAAGGGTAAATTAGTTTTATTCATAGCATTAATATTGCTCCCACTGGCCTGAAACCCTGAAGGCCCATTCATTGCTGACAGCCTTAAAGGCAAATCAGAGAATACCCGAGGTCATCACATTGCAGATTTTAACTTTATCTCTAAATGCATAACCCAAAAAGGCAATATTTTTATTACATCACTGTATGATTTCTTTCCATGTCTTAATCAGTCCAAGCAACTCTGTAAGATAACCAGCTTATCTTGACAAGTCTTGCATCTTTTAAATTCATAATGATTCAAACTGGAACAAGAATATGCAGCCATTATCTGGATTGTTTTTTTCTTTGCAGCACCATGAATTGAAACATATCAGGTTAGATACAGAACCCAAGACTGAAACTAGCTTTATATCGCCTTAACTCTGATCCTAGAGGAACACATCCACACAATGATAGGTTATTCTGTGCCACATTACAAGAGGACAGCACATCTCCCATTCTCAAGTAAGGAATACAATATATACTTACTGAATTTTCTTATAAACATTAAACCATAACATTTGCCATTTTCATGCAAAAGTTATTTCACTCAAGATGAAGTATTTTTTTTTTCCTTACCAGAATATTAAAGAACTATAATTTCAATGAATTCACATATGCAAAACATTTATAGAAATACTATGCATCTGAGCAAGGGGGTTAAATGCAAACACACATCATGTATAAAATAAGATGAAAACCACTTTAAACTAACGTCATATATCAAATTGTTTTGGATTGATAACTCTTCTGCCATATCACATCCTTGTGAAGGTGGCTAAATGTTTCATAGGAGTTTGTTTGAGAACTATCCCATCTTGAATACTCTCCAATTACTGTAGAACTACACTTGATAAATTAGTAGCATCTCCCCAATATTTTGCAATGCCAGATGATGTTTTCCTTTTCTTAACACCTGCATTTGAGGTGTTCCCACGAAGTACGAATGAGGTGAATGATAAGTGACACCACGGTTCCCTTTGGCTTTATTATTTAATTCACACCTCTTTCCAGATGTATGCACACTTAAGTCTCTTGTATGATTCCTTTTGTACAAGGAAATTACATATGCCGATCTTGTTTACATCTCTTTGTCAGCTACAGTAGAATCATTTGGATCATCATACTTTATCAACGATGAAATCTCAGGTATTATAGTGTGAAGTCTCTGTTGCAGAAAAGCTTCTCTGAACTATACCCATCAGCGAAGAGTTTTACATTAAGTGACAGTATCAGGTAAGGATCTTCACCTTCACCATTTGTACCTGACTTTCTGTCTCCATATTACTCTGCTTTGCCTTACTGGTAATGTATCTGAATCCACATTTCTCTGCAAACGTTTGACAAATAGCAACCACCAACAAAGACTTAGACTGAGGAATTTCAATACCTGGCAAATACAGACATTTCACCATATTCTCCATTTAAAGAGTTAGCTTTGCAATTTCCACAAGTTTTGAGAACTAGTATACCACCAGTAGGTAATGATTGGCAATGTTGTTTGTCTTTCGGCTTTTCCCAGTTAGGGGTCACCACAGCGGAACTCCAGTCCTCTAATGATTTTAACGAATGCCGAGGTGTCAGCTCGACATCCAACCTTTAACGAAGGCACGCCCATTTACACGTCTTTCGAATGCCCATCCAACCACAGGGAGGACATGCAGACTCTACACAGAATGCACTCCGCGCACTCCAGCCGAGAATCAAACGAGAGAACCTCTTGCTGTAAGGCAACAATGCTACCGCTGCACCACCACAGTTAGGCAATGATTGGCAATGAGAGTGAATATATCCATCCTACTTTTCTGCATAGTCCTCTCAGGTGACTCATTTGGTATTAATCATTCCAGTGGAATAGCACAAGTTAATTTATCTTCTAAAAGAGGACTGCTGCAACACCATGGAAAAACACATTACAAAACATTTTCCCTTCCCTAACTGGTGCATGCATTAAAAGAAGGCTCTAGATTTAGCTGACTGAATGGTCTCTGCTGGATGCTACTCCAACACCATTTGTACCTGTTAAACTGCAGTTCTCTCAGTGTTACATACTTTTCAGCCAAACATGGAATGCATTTTTCCAGCATGTTAATTATTCCAACTAAGTTTTAAACATCAGTACCACAGGACTGTACCTTTATTCCAAGGATTGCATTGCTTTCCTCTGGTTTATATTTCATCCCACTAGCAGACTGAATGTGACCCATCACTTTTGCTTCATTTTTGCTCAGTTTTTTCTTTTTCACGTTCAGTGGAATACCTGCCATTTGGGATCCAGTTTAACAGTGTGTGAACTCGAGCACTATGCTCTGCCCCCCCAGATCTGGGCATGATGTGCATGAGAATGGATCCAGTTTAACAGTGTGTGAACTCGAGCACTATGCTCTGCCCCCCAGATCTGGGCATGATGTGCATGAGAATGGATCCAGTTTAACAGTGTGTGAACTTGAGCACTATGCTCTGCCCCCCAGATCTGGGCATGATGTGCATGAGAATGGATCCAGTTTAACAGTGTGTGAACTCGAGCACTATGCTCTGCCCCCCAGATCTGGGCATGATGTGCATGAGAATGGATCCAGTTTAACAGTGTGTGAACTCGAGCACTATGCTCTGCCCCCCCAGATCTGGGCATGATGTGCATGAGAACGTGCACCACTTAAGACCACTAGCATATACATGTTGAAGTGCTCTGCAGCTCAGTTAATGTCAAAACGTAGTCTACAGAAGAATGCGTGCTCATATGGGGTAATAAAACTGAATATTCATCTGATTCTCCAAATATTGAAACATCTCAAAAGCCATTAAGTGTATCTTGCTTTTACATTTGTGTTCCAGCACCCTTTTCATTATCTGTGCCACGGACCGCAGAATGTATTTTCCTCCATATTATTGCATCTGCTTATGACAACAAAGACACACATGTTCCCATTATCTTTGGACACAGGTACCATGCCTGGACACTGGTTTATTTTCTTTTCCACTTTAGTTGTGACTCCTATGTCAGCCCTGCATGCAGACTCCTCCATCATTATTTCCTGTCAAGTGTACTGCAGTTCTTGTAAATGTTGTGAGATAGCATACCTCTTCTCAGCATCTTAGCACAAGAATTCTGAACAAATCTAAAATATTTCACCTTAGTCTTCAGCTTAATGTTATATGGATGCTGCAAAATTCCTACATCAGTACACAATGCTGAGTAGATTTTCATGGTTATGGAGTCTGTGCTGTCTAGCCTATGGAATAAATTAACGCTATTGATCAAAAATGTACTACTCCATTTTTTAAGAATAATCTTCATAAATGAATGAGTAGAGACAAATTTACACCAGGATTGCCATGTACAACCCTTCTCAGTTTGGGAGTTAAGCACTATTACATGCTTGAAAAAGGAGGTACAGACTTTTAAATGCATCTGCCTAAAGGTGTATATAGCTACATATCTCATCACCTCCTGAACACTTGCCAGCATTCTTTCTATGTTTGGTTGTTCCTAAGACAGCTTAAAATACATGTGCTGCTGTTCAAATTGCACCGAGTACTAAGTTGTTCTATGGCCGTCTTCTAATGTGTTACCTTCCAAATAATTTAAACAACTTTTATAAAGACATAAACAGAATCATTTTTAAGAGAGCTATAACCTTGTACTCGAGCAGAACATTTCTGCAAACCAAGTTGGATCAGTGAAGCTCCCTGCCAGAATCATGTGTTCCCGATTGACCTTTGCACACAGACTGATTTGCATGCAGGCTTATTCTGACTTTTGCATTTCTTAATGATCTGGAACATGCTCCACTAAACAGATAAAACTTTCAGAACTTAGACGTGAAATAAAGCAATACTGCATTGCAAAATCAGAATGCATTGCTTGCGGTATATCACAGGACATAGAAAAGAAGTATAATGGCATTATTACCAAACATACGATTCATCGATCTCATAAATTAAACATACCCATAACTCTTTCTCTTGTACTTTAACTACCCACACAACACCATCATTCCTATTTCACAGTTTTATTATAGCTCCTACATCCTGCCTCCATAATGCATTTCTGCTAACAGTTCCACTTAGAACTGTAACCTTTCTGCAATACGTCTTCCAAAACATCTAGAAGAATTATAATATAGTTACAAAGAGACTAGTTATTGCCATATAAATCATACATTAGTAAATATTTCACCCCCGACTTGGTCTGTGATAATGAATAAAACGAATTACTTACAAAGCATGTAAGAATGCTGATCTAATAGTACTAGTCTGAATTATGTTACATGCATACTCATTTTATTTCTCATTTTCACTCCACAAACTGCTATCTTCATACTGATCATGTAATGTTAATATATGTACCTGAAACTTTTACCTTGAGTAGAATATAAAAATGGGCTCTGCCTCTTAGGGCCAGTAACCCATTTAACAAAATACAGATAAATGAAATAATTAAAAGCTGATAAATCAATAGTGCATTAACAATTTAATACATTCTAAATTCCCATGAATAAAAGTTTTGAATTTATAAATAAAACATAACTGCTCAATTTCTAAGTTATGCAGGATTCATTAAATAAAAAAAACAAGTTTCATATGTCTTCTTTCACATTTTATTATTAAGCAAATTGCTGGAGGTTGTGTGTCTATTCTACATTTTTATGTAGAATAACAAGTCCCAAAAATGACTAATAAGTCATGTCAGAATACATTTCCCTAATAAATAATGCATGCCCTATTCAGCTTAGGGGACAGTTAACCAGCTGCTCTGTATCTTCCAACACCCCTGAGGTAGGTGATGTTCTGCATGATCTGTGGACAGTGCAGGGCCTTTGTTATTGCTTACTAAATCTGCATAGTTCACACATACAGTGTTTGGCATTTGACGTTCCATTTATTTATCAATTATTCTGCAGGACTGACGTTTTTATATGCTACATTGCAACTGAGCTCTAACATACATCATGTGTGCATGATATTAATGGCAGATTAAATATAAAAATAAGTACACTGTTTCCCTGTTACAGTGATATTTGCATAGACGGTGGAAATGTTCAGACACTTGGAAACATTGCTGTATCTAGATGCACCTTAAAACACACATTAATGTGAAATAATTTCCACTGAATATAAAAGATGATGCAGGACTAAGGTCTTGCTTAAACAGCCCATAATATCCTTTTGCAATGCAATTTAAATTTATATACGCACTTATTCATTATTCATAAATCTGACTATACACTTATTCTACTTCCAGGTTGATAGTACGTTTAAACCCATCCTCATCTGCCTTTTCCTGGATATGGTATCAACCCATTCCAGCATTTATACACAGCCATTCACACATTGGCACACCTATGGACAAGTTGGGGGACAGTAGGTTCACTAATATGTTTTTCAGGATGTAGGTACAATAAGGAACTCCATGGAAATCCCAAGCACACATAATCTACATTAAAGATACCCCAGTGAAGACCTGAACTGGAAAAAAAAAGTGCTGTGAGGTAGCTATGCTAATTGCTGTGCCACTGTGACACATAATAAATACATATATATATATATATATATATATATATATATATATATATATATATATATTTACAGCTAATATCCTTTATGAATAAGAAACAGTTTTCATTTGTGATCTGAGAGTTTTGTCCTGGTTCAATGACTTGCTCTTAGTCAGAAAGTATGCAGTAGAAAATTAAAGGAATCAGATTTATGTCTGTGAGGTATGATGACTGACGTATTGCAATTTTAGTTATGTTTGAAGATACGTTCTAACAGTTGGATTTGTAATCTTCATGTAATCTTCAGTTTAACCTTCAATGATTCTATCATTGCTAGGCTTTACCAACACATTGCATTTATGTATCCTGGCAAAGTCTGATGCCAGCATAGCTTAAAATAGGTAAATATTTGTGAATTCACTGCTTTTTTTAGCATGCATACTTCAGCAAGCATATGTGAAACACTCTTCTCCACCTTCACTGGATATGTTATAATATCCAAACATTTCTATTCATAAATATAACACCACTGCTCTTCATGACAAGTGCCTTATGTTGGCAAAATAAATTATCAAAGTAAATTCTGTTCAAATCCTGCTTTAAATATGCTTTATTAAGCCCCTGTATACTTCTGGAGAAGATGCATTTATTTAGGATTACTTGTAATGCAGACTTTTCACCACTATTACACATTCATTGGTTTCTTTTTCTCTCTCTATTATATATATATATATATATATATATATATATATATATATGTGTGTGTGTGTGTGTGTGTGTGTGTGTGTGTATGTATGTATGTATGTATGTATGTATGTATGTATGCATTCTTCATTCATATTTTATTTGTAAAACAGGTATCTGATGTGATTCAAAGATTCGTTTTCAACTGTGATCCATCTAGCATCACTGCAATGACAGGATGCAACAATGTAAAAGAAATATTATATAGTTACAAGACAGATTATAAAACATATTTTAAGAATGAGGTAAGGCAGAATCAGCCATTCACTCCCAAAATACTTGTCTGCCCTTTCACTGCTATCTAACTTCAGAAGTATTGTTTCTCATGAGAAATATAATGCATGCAAGTTTTACTACTAGTGTAATTACATTGAAAAACAATGATAGTACTTCCTTTGTATTTGTACTGCTACTATGTACATCCACAAGTCATCACTAGAACTGCTACTTTCTTTCTGTGAAGTAACTCACACGAGTCTGACCTTTAGTCTAAACACATCTTACTTAGCCTAGAGCCAAACTGATGTATGCTGCTTAACAGAAGAAGAAGAAACAATTACATTCAGTGATGTTTCAAGCTGCATAGGGGCATAGCAGCAATACAGATATAGGGAGAGCATTATTATAGCAATAACCGATGACATCGGTGTGGTAAATTCAAGATTTACCCATGGTTGGTGTGGTATAATCATGAGGCAAAGCCTGAGTGATTAAATAAAGCCACCCATGGGTAAATCTTCAACATACCACACCACGGAGTCAGTCATTGCTATTATACAATGACATTATTTAAGGAAAAAATATTTTTTATTAAATAATGTCTTTGTATAATGGTATAATGGCTCCATAGAGCCCTTCCACATTTTGTTACAGTATCCTGGGGCTTTCTTGATATACTGCGCATGCATATGGGACTTGGTTTCCTATGCTTCTGCAATACATCAGTGCTGCATAAAGGAAGAAATTAATAAAGGAAGATCTCCGGTGTGTTTTTTTTTTTTTTTTAAGAAAAAAACTGTCAGACTTTTAATGTCTGGGAGAGAAGGGACAGAGAAAAATAAAAGGATAATCAGGTAAGTTTCTTTAGTTTTGCATGTTATAACTCTGATCACCCAGCTGCCTGACCAACTGGCTGTGCTTGAACTCAAATGTGAGTATAGAGACATAGCTGCCACACCAGCTACTTGCATCTTAGAATATGGATGCAAGCAAATGTATACTGCAAACCAGGTGAGTGGAGAAAGGACATGGGGAGGAGGATTTTAGGTTTAGGGAGTGATTGGAAAGTTGCAAAGGTTTGAGTAAGGGAGGGAAGGAGATAATCAGATTAGTAGGTTTAGGGAGGGGAGTGGAATTTCAAGTTTAGGGATTGACTTGAAGTTTAGCTTTAGGGACTGAGTTGGAATTTTCAGGGTCAGGGTTACGGGTGGGATGTTTCTCCTTTGGTAAATTCACGGGATTGAGTCTTTGGGAATTGGGAAACTTGCCAACACAATGAGTAATGGCAGGGAAGCATGTCTTGAGCTAATGATGTTTGAGCACTTGTAGTAGACCCTGGAAAAATACCCCTTCATTAGAAAAATCAGTCCCTATACATATCAGAATCATTACCAAAACTTTATTATGATTATGAATAGCCTAAATGGAGCACTCAAAAACAATGCATTCACAGAAGAGATGCACAATTTGAATCTAGCAACTGAACTAAAAATCTACAAATCATCTACACATCTTTCAAACCTAAATAAAAATAAAAATGCAAACAGCAAAAAAAATTGAGGAAAAATATGGATAGAAAATGCAACAAGCAATGACAAATTACAATGGAGAAAGGGGCAGAAAGAAGTACAGACATGGAAACACAAGTCAACAATTTCTAAATATAGATAAATGAAAAGAGATACAAGAAATCAATTCAAATAATCTATGAGAAACCTATAAAATGTAGAAAACAAGAAAAATAATTAACCTATCAAAAAGCATTAAAATCAACGCAGTATTCATAACTAAATGCAGTCAAATAAATTTGCAGACATCTAGTTTTAAGAACCTAATTAATTAGCAAACAAAAAGAGACAAATTGCAATAAAGTGAATTACAGATTAGAAGATTAAACTAATTAAAGAAACTACTATAGCTAATGCAATGAACAATTAACTGTATGCATATATTTGCTCATGCTGTACATAATACAAGCAAAGCCAGAACAAAATGTAACACAAAGAACAACTTGCCTGCCAAGAAAATAAAATGTACCTATGACTACACAATCTAAAATAAAATGTCTAACAGCAATACATAAACCACCATGTAAACAAAATCTATAAAACATCTCTCTCACAATCGTGCACACACAAACTGAAAACAATAAACACAAATTACCACAAAACATAAATCACACAAACAAAAATATCATAGACTAAAACATGCAACACAATATAGAGTAAAAGCAAACATACAAATCTGTAAAGAACACACAAAACCATAAATCACAACTCATCTGAAAGAATATAATAAACCTAAACAAAAACATACAAACACATGCAATACATTCCATGTCCCCAAATAACTTCCCAAGCAAAATCAGACAATACAAAATACACTTTGTCTTTACACATATCTAAACACCTACACCTACACACACACACACATATATATATATATATATATATATATCCAAAATTAATGGTACACGTGTTAAAAGGGGTGCTCCAGTCAATAAACACCACACCAAAACGAAGTACCAGCACTCAACCCAACAAAGTTTCTTTTGTAAAATACTTGCGTACAGGCAAAAAAAACAGTCTGGAAACACTTTTGAGTGAGCTAAATAACTCCATAATATTTTTACTATTGCATCATCTCAGCAGTGCAACAAGTAAAACATAAAGTGTAGATAACCACACAGACGGTGTCGCCCTCTGGCATCCTCAGTCTGGTACTTCGTTTTGGTGTGGTATATATATATATATTTATATATATATATATATATATATATATATATATATTTTGAAGGTAGGTTCAGCGAACATGGAAATGACGAATGGCAGTTAGCCAATTTCCGTCTTGCCGAATGTTATGACAGCGAGAGTAAATAGCGAATGCAACTGTGCATTCACTGATATGTACCTGATGTTATGTTTAGAGATCGTGGTACAGTGCAGATTGGGAAATGTATCCATTTCTCCACTGTAGTGCGATCTCAGAATTAGAGTACATAATTTGTGCAGGGTGTGGGTGTGTTGCCCCTCACAGGGGGTTGAAGGGGACTTGCCCCTCTGCTAAAATATGAATGGCAGTGAAGGAGTTTAACTTAGCTTTGTACCTACACTGACATCAGATTCGATATTTGACATAAATGTCAAATCTGCTGAATTAGTTCAAAAGATTCAACATTTATGCATACTTAATATGCAGGTATTCGAAGTTTCCTTTAAAAGTTAAGTACTTTTTTTTTAGCTTTGGAATTCTGATAGTAAACTTTACATATATATATATATATATATATATATATATATATATATATATATATGCACACACACACACACACACACATATATATATATATATATATATATATATATACATACACAGAAATATACTTTATATATGACAGATATTTTCACTTCAATGAAACTGAGAAGATCAAATTCAATTCACTGAAAACTCACTCCACAGAAAACCTTCTATGAAATGCCCTTCAACCCCCCCCTTAATGATATCCACTAACTCCATGATTGAACAACCAAGGGAAAAATTAAACAAACACCACACGCAGTGAAACAGTGCTTGAGAGCAAAAACAGACATGTACAGATCCTTGGGTAAAACATGATGCTGACCATTTCAGTTTACATACACTCTGCTACAGTCACATTCCTAACAACTCCTATGATAAGAAATGACACCAGTGCACACGTCCTATACATTTCTACAGTTTTTTATGAAATGAGCTTCTGGCGAAATGGGTTTGATCATTTGAGTTGTATTGAAATAATATATATTACTATATATATCTATATATATATATCTATATATATATATATATATATATATATATATATATATATATATATGGGTCTCCTTTAGTAGACCGAACGTTTATAAGTTCAAACCACATATGGCCAAGACCATATGTTCAAACTTGTAAAATTCCGATCTGATTGAATGGAGATCTCAGTACAGAGCAGAAAGGGAAGATTTCCAACTTCTGCAATGCAGTGCGATCAGAGAGTTGGTATATTTAAGTAAGGGGGTGTGCATATATAGACATTTAGTTTTGTGTTTTTTGGTTTTATGTGGTTTTAATTCAGTGTTGAACTTTTATGAGTTCGGACATTTGGTCTCAGCCATATGTGGTTCGAATTAGTAAAAGTTTGATCTACTGAAGTAGAGATATATATATACATATATATATATATATATATATATATATATATATATATATATGTAGATAGATACACACACACACACATATACAAAGCCAATAAATAGTATAAAGTTTACCTGGAAACCCATTCAATGAAAAATACAAGAAAGACTAAGCCAAGCTGGTGTCTTCACTGTGTAATACCTTAACCCTCCTGTAGTGGAGGCCCATGGTATAAATGCAAATGACTCCTTAAGAATATACCAGTGCTTCAGCTACATGGATTCTGAATGCCCCTGACTTTTTACTTAATTAGTTTATGTGTTTTATATGAGAGAGACAGGAGGAGTGTGTGTGTGTGTGTGTGTGTGTGTGTATAAACACACACATATGCATATGTATCTGTCTGCATATATGTGCGCGCGTGTGTGTATATTTATATATATATATATATATATATATATATATATATATATATATATATAATGATAGCTAGATATATATATATTTATATATATATATATATATATATATATATATATATATATATATATATATATATACAGGTATATATACATAGATATAGATATATACATATGTAGGTATACATATATATGGGATCCAGACACATGCTCGACTAGCATATGTTCGAATCACAAAACACCTAACACACATACACTAAAGCGCTTAACATTGACAAGCACTTCTGTGTATGTGTGCCTGTCGGAATGCAGTGTGGGTAAGGGAAAATTACCTTTTCCTCACTGTAGTGCAATCTCGGAGTGAGAATATTAAAGTAGGAGGGGTGTGGGGGGGTACAGAAACTTAGATTTTTTTTTTTTTTAAACTACGCATACACAGAATCGCTTTTCGATGTTAAGTGCTTTCGTGTATATGTGTTCGATGTTTTGTGATTAGGACAAATGCTAGTCTAGCATGTGTCCTACACCCATATATATATATATATATATATATATATATATATATATATATATATATATATATATATATATATATATATATATGTATATGTATGTATATACACACATACATACATACACACACACACACACACACACACACGCTCATATTAAACACAAACTAATACTTGTTCAGCAGCTTATATTGATTAGTAAAATGTTAAGAAACTTGAATAATACCCCAAAACTTTTCAAGATAAATAAAATCATCACAATGCGAATGTATATATACTCCTAAATTTTGAATAACTCCTTCAAAACTCCATCATAATGGGGAAATCAAATAATAATGCAACAGATAAAACCCAACACAAATTCCTATAATACAAACAAAAGGCAATGAATGAATAAATAAAAAAAAAAAAAATAAATAAAAAAAAAATATATATATATATATATATATATATATATATATATATATATATATATATATATATATATGTATATATACATATATACACATAAAAGATTTTAGGATACAATTTCTTCCTAACAGTATATTCTGCAAAATGTACCACCAAATCCAGCCAACAGCAATAAAACATTCTTAGTTGTTTAAATGCATACTAATGTTGCAAGTCATTTCTCAGAACTTTGTCCAAGGAAATCACTGCCACTATTGTTTCTATTACGGAGCTCACAATGATGCACGGTTTTATTTTTTAGCTTGCAATAAAGGGTTATGTGGCAAAGCCCACTATAGTAACAGTACAGGTAGGCTCGTCTCCAGAAAAAAACAAAAAACAAAACTTTTTTCCACCTTGTCCATCTGTATAAAGCTAGAACTGATTGGGTCCATCCAGTTGTAGCTTTCACTGAATGCATCTTAGTTAACCATGTTGAAACTGCTCACTACACTGCCATGTTTCCAATACTAAGTAGGCAACACCAAGCTTACAGCATGAACCCATCAGTCTCAAATTAATTACAGTTTAAATAAAAAAAATACCATTGCAAGGTTTGAAAGTAACATATATTACAAACTGCGTTTACCACCATTAGTGGAAAAGTTCAGTTTAAGACCTAGAACCTAAATAATACTACCAGTATAAAAATAGTTTCTGATGAAGAGTTTGCCATTTATACTTCTTTCATAACATCTATGGTTCCAGAGATATGAACATTTGAAATATGAGGACATCATTTGAATTTGTCAGAAGGCTTAGGCCCTGCCCACTGGAAGTTACAGTGCAAATTTCCTGAGCTCCATTGGACTGAATGAGTTAAATGAGATCCACAACAATGCGTGCACCTCAGAGATAGCGACTGTTGTTGTGAGACAACAATGTGTGCACCTCAGAGATAGCGACTGTTGTGAGATTTTACTGAGAATGAAGACTGAATGAGTTAAATGAGATCCACAACAATGTGTGCACCTCAGGGATAGCGACTGTTGTTGTGAGACAACAATGTGTGCACCTCAGAGATAGCGACTGTTGTTGTGAGACAACAATGTGTGCACCTCAGAGATAGCGACTGTTGTTGTGAGACAACAATGTGTGCACCTCAGAGATAGCGACTGTTGTTGTGAGATAATGTGTGCACCTCAGAGATAGCAACTGTTGTGAGACAATGTGTGTACCTCAGAGATAGCAACTGTTATTGTGAGATAACAATGTGCGCACCTCAGAGATAGCAACTGTTATTGTGAGACAACAATGTGTGCACCTCAGAGATAGCAACTGTTGTTGTGAGACAACAATGTGTGCACCTCAGAGATAGCGACTGTTGTTGTGCGATGATGTGTGCAACTCAGAGATAGCAACTGTTGTTATGAGACAACAATGTGTGCACCTCAGAGATAGCGACTGTTGTTGTGAGATTCTACTGAGAATGATGTTCAACTTTATCTGGTTGGTCATGTACCTTACTCCATCTGGGAACAAATGCTTTAAATTTTATGTTACTATGCTCACTGAATGTGAATTGGTTTAAAAGCACAAAGCATAACATGATGCTATATAACATGCATATAAATATGCTGCACAAAGCACATCTTAACAGTAAATTATATGGTAAGCTATGTTGTGCTCAGAGATTCGTGTCCATCATGAAAGAAGAGAGGAGCTGTAAAACTTTGCAAGCAAATATTAGATGTTGGAAATCAAGCCACATGTACCCAGCATGCCTGAGGCCTTTAGAAGATGGTGGTCTGGTATTCAAATTACTGTAGGCTCCATATATATCCCCCCGGACTCCTCTATAAATATAAATCGCTGAGTTAAATGACCCTACATTCCTTAAAAAAAACTTTCTGCAGCAATAAGGTGGGTGGGTTCTATTAGTTGCCTTGAACTAATGTTGCCTTAGATTTTAGTTCATATATGTTTGTTCACCCCTAATAAAGCCTTGCTCTCATACTGCAAAAATGTATTCGAACTCTCCCTCCAGTCAAGCTGGCAAATCAGATGTATTGCTAGCAATTGTTTTTGGTCATTTCCCATACTGCTCCTGTTTTTGCCATGAAAAAAAGCTCCAACCTATTTTATAGAATTTAAACAATTTTTTTTACTCACTTTAAAACTAGAAAGTAAATGAGTGACTTGCAGAAAGAGATTAGAGGTGTCAGCTTGACAGACACATCCTCATTTGTATGTTATAAATAGCATCCTTATAGAAATCATCAAATGCTACTATATGAGCTTTGGTAGCAAACCAATTTGTCCAGGGACATTTTAAGGTGGGGGTTAGGGACAAATAGTAATGGGATTAAGAGGGTAGGGGAAGAAAGCTAGTTGGGGGGATGAAAGGGTTAAATGGGAAAGTAGGATGATTGGTAGCAAATGAAGTAAGTGTAGGAAGGGGCTTGATGGGTATTGAGTGAGTGTAACTAGGTAAGGAATCACATTTTGGCATGAACTTGCTACATACAGCAAGCTTACGTCTGAGATGACCTGCAGGTACTGCAGATCACAGGTAGGCTTTGGATTAAATATAGGTCATCTGAATGCCGGGTTTGTTTTTTTTTTTTTGAGGAGGGCACATGGACAGGTTTTCTGGGAGAGGGGATTATGATGCGTGGATTCCATGCCAGTTCAGCCACTCATTATTGCTATTGCGTAACTGATGTTAGTTAAATTATCATGAGCAGTAGGGCCCAGTACTTAGTTTATGGTCTAGGGCTCTGGTCGCGTGAAAGTAGTTTAGTTGGTGCCTTAGGGATTTACATATATAATATATAGTTTTTTTGTGTGGTTCTGTTTGGGCTCCTCATGGTAACTGGTAAAAAGTGCTAGCATTATGTTGTTATTAAGGCAGGTTGTGGTTGCTGACATATTTCCATGTTTTTGGGTAACTCGCAGGTACTTTTAGGGAGCTTTGCTAGGTGGTGTGGGGGAAGGTATAGTTTCATGCATTGGTGGTTTCTTGTGGTGTGGTGTGGTGCTTTTCTGGTAGGGAGTCGGTAGAAAGGTGGTCTTGAGAGTCAGTTTGGTAGAATTGGGTGGTGGTGGTAATGTTGCTGGTGACTTTCCCCAGTTCTAGTATTCAGGATTGCATGTTTCGCAAGTTTCGCTGGGGAAAGAGGTCTTCGATACAAACGGTCATTTGCCACGCTGGCACAGCGTGGTGTTGGCCATTACTGGAGGTGTGGGAGGGTTGGGAAGTGTGGGTGAGCAGTTGGGGACTGGGACACTTATATATTCAAAAAAATGCAGTGATTTGTAATTATTACGTGTAGAGGAAGTGCAGGTGATCTTCCCCTGCAAGGGTGTGGGAGTGACTTCACTGTTGATGGTAAAATATTATTTTAATTACTTCTATTACAGTCAAGTTCACTGCGTGACATTTCAGCTAACAAACTGTAGTGAAACTTAATATGTCCTTGGTCACTTGGTAGTGGTAGTGCAGTGGTGAGTGGTGGAGTTTTGCTGCTGTTATGGTTCTTTTTAAGAACGTGTGTATTTATTTGGTTGCGAGTTGCCAGGAAAGAATGGCTGTCAGTTGTGCATGCATTCTGCAGCATTAATGGCCATGGGAGAGGGTTAATTAATTTATTGACTATAACTTTTACTTTGTAAGTCATGGAGTGGGAATATTAGTTGCTCCTTTTCTAGCTTATAATCATACAAATTATTGCCTCATATTTTGGCCCCCTTTCATGAATTGCAGTTTTCTGGCAAATTAGTAGCTAGTCGTTGAGGATGGAAGTTGGAAGGTGATTGCACACACTTTGGTTTCAGACTCCATGATATTTGGGAAGTTGGTGCTGATGCCAAACCTGTTCTTCTGTCAGCTTTTTGGATTTGCAGGAGCTATATTTGAAGGCTGGCCCTATTTTGGACAGGCAGTCAGTTGGGTTGTGGCTTTGTACAGGTTTTTTGCTCTAAGGTTAAGGTTAAGAGGCATGCACAGAAAGTCCAGCTTTTTCCCTCATATTTTGGCCCCTTTTTCATAAAATTGTGGTTATCTGGCTAGATAGTAGCAAATCCTTAAAGCTAAGTTAGAAAATGATAGAAAGTCTGAAACTCAGACTCCTACCTTTCAGAAAATTCCTGCTAATGCAATATCTGTCAACTTTCTAAGTTTGCTAACACCAATGTAAAAAAAAGTCCCTATTTTGAGCCTTTGTCTCACTTTTCTTTATAGCTTTGTCCAGATTTCTTGTTCATAGACGTTGAGAGGTATGGTGGAGGGCAAGACATGTTATTCTCACAACTTTATAAGTTGGTAAGAGCAGTATTTAGGGGTTGTCCATTTGCAGACTGCACAGCAGCATGCTACTTGGCTGCTTGACAGCTTGTGGGGTGTCTGGGGTTTTGGGAATGGTTTCCTGTGTTCCCCATACTATTTGGCTCCTAAGATTGTGTTTTCAGGCAAATCATTAGGAAATCATTAAGACTTAATTTCAGAAGATAACTAACAAGCATCGGCGTTTCAGACATAGCTTTCAACGTTTCATCCCCAAAATGAAAAACACCAGCCCTTATAATGTAGAGCAAATGAACAAGTATTAACAACTTACTAACAACATCAACTGGAAAGATCATAGGACAGCTAAAATATGCTGGTACATTCCTCATATTGAGGTACACTTGAGTTGGAGCCTGGAGTGAGGGAAGTGTCCCTGCGCTGATGGTTGGTTGGTGGGTGGGGGGTGTTTGGAAGAAGTGCTCTTACCATACCCTGCTACAGATTTTCACACTGTCTAGATTGTGAAGTTGGGTAGTTTAGATGACAGGATTAAGGAAATGGATGTCCATCTGCTACACCTCATCTTCTTTTGATGTCAGCCATTTGCTGCATGATATTTGCTTCATAAGATGTGGGGTATGCACAAAATGTCCAGATTTGCACTCATTTTGGTCCATTTTTCATAACATTGTGGTTATTTAGCAAATAACTGGCAAATCATTAAAGCTTGAAGTTAGAAATATCAGGCATTTGAGTTTCAGACTTCCTACTCTTCAGAAAAATCATGCTAATGCAACACTGGGTATCTATTTGTATGAACAATATTTAAAAAAATAAATTCTCCCTATTTTGGGTCTTTATCCCACCTTATTTATAGCTTTCTCCAGGTGTTTTTCTCTAGGAGTTTGAGATGTATGGCTGGCATGCAATGTTACTGCTATTTGCAGTAAGCGGACATTGCTTGTGCCCAGATGGGCCAAAATGGGCAGATTTTATCTCATAATTTAGACAGTTCTTTAAACTTGGGAGGGTTCCCAAATTTGAGGCCCAAAATCTGACAGGTAGCTTAATGTAGATATTAAGAGGTCGGCATATTGATAATGGGTTGAGGGGTCTGTGTGTGTTGCCTTTTGTGAGAATGAGTGGTTGAGTGAAGATGGTAGCTTTTCTGTGACAGCAAATATCACTATTAAATCCATGCTTCTCATCTATTACTCAAGTTTGGTAATGTTATGGGGGTTATGTTAGGTATAGCCTCCTCTTTAACACAGATGCCATTGCAGACTCCGTAATCTAATGTATTGGCAGAAGTATGGACTGCTTTGATTTTAATTTACCCTGATTATTGTCTTTCCTTCATTTCCAACATGAGGAAACCCGACACTTATAATGTAGTACAAATGGGTAAAAGTGGAACATTTTCTAATGGCTCACTAACGAAATTAACTAGGAAGCTCATAGGATGGTTAAAATGTGATAATTTCATTTATAGAATAGGTCTCTTAATGCAATAACAATTCATCCCTGTTTACCATTTCTATCAATTAAATTAACATGGAATGTGTGGCAGACTTTTTTGATGTGGAACTTCGAGGAATATAAACTTTTATGACCTCAAATGAGAAACACTCCTTGAGATGAGGTACACTTGAAAGGTATGGGTATGTTATGGAGGTATTTTATTCTCTGGTAAGCATCTTAAGTTTCATTGTGGTGTACATGTTGCCGTTACAACCACTTGTCGAACAAAGCAGCATGTGGGAGAAGCTGCCAAAGTCACATTTTCTAAGAGTTGAATATATAGTTTTGTTTAAACTTTTAGTTTAGATAAGTGATTACATGGGGACATTCTTGTAATACTTGCATACAGAAACGTTTCCAAGACTGTTTGAAGAAATAAGTTCACTTGGCCCATACAGTGCTGTACTGGTTTTTGTACAGAATCATGAGGTGACTCAGGTATTTTATTATTTAAATTATCCTTCATATGCAGTGCTTAGTTGTAACATAATCATGTTGGTAGCTCACTTTACGTTTTGCGTTTTAATGTGTCATTTAAGCGAAGTGGTTCAGTTATTGCTGCTGGTGGCATAAGAACATTATTTGCTGCAATATGTTCTTTTGCTGGCTGTGAAAGGATGTGATGGGAGATATGGTAGTGCCAGTTTATTAATGGTAGGGGAGGCAGGGCAGTGTAGTGGCTGTGCAGCTGATGAACAAGGTAGGCTCCTTGCAGCACCTAATGTTATTAAGACATTTTGGTTTATGTGTGTGCAGAAATTTTACAGTTTTCTTTTCTTTTGCAGATGGGGAAGTGCAGAGTGGGCACCAATCAGTGACTTGAAAGAGGTGGATTTAAAATGTGATAGATTCTGCTGGGTTGGATGTCCCTGCCATTCCCACCATTGGAGTGGTGGACAATGAGGTCACAGGAAATCCTACTTTATTAGGTCCTCAAGTGTCAATGTGGTTTGGGAGTAGCATGGGAACAGGTGAGGAGGAGGGTCACATTTTGCTGTGAAATTACTACCCACCCTCCCTCTCTGTTTTGGAACATTGAGGATGATGTGATTATTTTATAAGTTTGGGTAGGCAGAAAAGAGGGGCAGGCTTGTCCCTCGTCTGTTCCCTCTTTAGTGTTGGATGTTCATTTCAATGAGTTGGGAAATGGCAGAGAGTGGTTGGATGCTGCTTGATAAGTAAAAGTAAATGAGCAGAGGTGAGGATGATCCTTATTTGGTTGGTTGTTTAATTCAATAAGTGGGAAATGAAAGTGAGCAATGGGGCGCTGCTTTATAAATAACATAAGCGAGCAGGGGTAAGGACACTGCTTATTTGTTCCGGGTGAGTGAGATCACGCCACCCTAGTTAACAGTTATATGGATGTTTATGCTGTGATTGGTCAGGGTGAGCAAGGTCACGCTACCCTAGTTAACAGTTATATGGATGTTTATGCTGTGATTGGTCAGGGTGAGCAAGGTCACGCTGCCCTAGTTAACAGTTATATGGATGTTTATGCTGTGATTGGTCAGGGTGAGCAAGGGCACGCTGCCCTAGTTAACAGTTATATGGATGTTTATGCTGTGATTGGTCAGGGTGAGCAAAGTCACGCTGCCCTAGTTAACAGTTATATGGATGTTTATGCTGTGGCTAATAAATTAAAATATCAGTTAATAGAGTTATGTTTATGGAAGTTTAATAAAGGTCATCCAATTTCATTTGGTGTGATGTATGTTTGTTGAAGGGGACTGGGACAATATTGTTTTAAAACAATTTAAGACTAAAAACAACCAAGAATCGTATTTGCCTATTACACTTTTAAAAGTAATTCACAACATTTTTATGGGCATCTGAGCAGCTCAGCTTCAACAATTCCTGAAAAAAATAATGTAAGTAGATCAACTGTGGTTTTACATAGAACATGGAAGGAATACAATGTGCCTTCTTACTAGGATCCAGTAAAAAGGGCTTCTCCAACATTTTATTTTAACACCAGATGCTAAAAAGGCCTTCAAAAAAATTATGTTAGACTACTTGTATATAGTTTTAAGGACATCTGAATTTCCAGATTCTTGATTTGAAATCTTATAGAGTCTATATATAGATGTCATGTCTGTTGCAAAGCCAGAAATTCTACATCTGAGTCAATGACATTTTCTTGGGGGCACAAGACCCTCTTTTCTTACTTCTCTTTGTTACAGCAATCAATCAAGCCATTGCCACAAGCTGTCAAGAAGAGAAGGATATAAAAGGCATAGTAATGGTTAGGTAAAGACCATAAATTATTACATGGAGTCCTAGTGTAGTGTGGTCTTTAGAATGAGGATGCATGCAGAGGTTTCTTTACCAGATAGAGCTGTGTTACTTTCTGATCATAAACTGACACAGATGTAGTACTTGTACATGGAAGAAAACTAGCCCACCACTGCGGCAAATATTGTAGCATGCAGTTACTGAGGAGATTCAGATACTACTTCCCTGTGTCAGAAGTATGGGATTTTCATTATAAAGATGGTGGACTAAATCTACGGTTAGATTTTACTCTAATCAGGAAAATCTGCTATTACACTTCACAAATCTGAACTATTGTCCATTGTTTTCTAATGGGAGTGCTAAATGTCATATTACTGTCTTCTGAATAGCTTTTGTCTCTCTGTTATGGCTGCAACATCATATGAAGGATGGCCATTTTAGGCAAGGCATGGGAAGAGGGTTTAAAATGTTATACAAAATAATGTTTAATAATGAAAATGTTTAATATTCATCTCTCCTTGTAGAAGTTATTGCAAAATTATTCTTGGCTTAGAGGGAGCAACCACTACATGTTTTGATGCATTTATTAATGCAGTTTTATTAAGTACATCTTTGCAAAATACATGGCATTATTAGATGGTTCTTCTTTGCTAATAGTTAAAAATTGACTAGAAAAAAATTCTTACAAAAAGGCTAATTAAAAATAAAAAAGTGTATAGCTGCCAAACTGGCTATGGAACCCATGCTAACATGTTAGTAGTAACCATGCCATATCAATGTTTCAAGAAATTAAAGACAAGCATCATCACCCCCCCTCATTATAATAATGATAAAAAGAGCTGATATCACACAGTTATCCCAGTCACTAAGCTGCAAATAAACAATTTCTTAGATACCTAAATAAAAAAAATGATTAAATACTGCATTCCATTGAATTCTGTGGAAAAATACTTGAAAGACAAAAACCTACAGAAAAGAAATGGATAAATCCAACACAGAGAGTTTGTTGTCATTAGCAAGATTAGTCAGCCAGAGACGCATATTGTCCATTTGGATATCAACAAAGCATATGCTGAAGAGAAGTGGAGCTAATAGGAGCCCCTCTGTGATGGCATTTGTGACAAGCCATTTAAAGGAAAGTGTACAAACAACCCTGACTGTGTGACTTCTGTTTATGAGCCAGTTTGCTATGCAATGGATTACACAGAGGATAATGTATATCTGGTCATGCTCTCAATAATACCAATTTGTGTGATGGTATTAAAAGCCTTATCTGTATCTAGAAAGGCAGTAGATATAATATGGCAATAATCCATAGCCTTAGACTCCTTCTCAAAAAAGTCTGCTAGATTCTGTAGGCAATAAGCCAAACTTGTTTGGGTAAAGGAATGCAGGCTATCAATGGCATTATTTAGGAGTTGTATAATAATACATTATAGTACTTTTAAGATAGTAGTGGTAAAACTACTTGGTCTCTATTACCAGTGTCAGTAATAGGGCCACAGTTGTGTAGGGGGCATCACTATCACTGTTCTTCTGTCCTTTGCACCGACTCACTGTTTGAGATAAGACTGACTAGCTTCAAAGGGAATCGATACAGCACTGTTTATTGCTGACTCTGAAACAGATTATATTCTGTTAAGACGCAATGAGCTAATGTCTTTGGCTTTTGAGAAGTTTTATAGGATCTGTTCAGAAGTGATTTTAGCATGAGTTAGGGAATGAATAATAAGGTGAGTGGATAGGAGGGAAGGAAGAGAAAAGAAAAACTGGACTAAATGTATCCCAATATAGTTTGCTGATATCTTCAGTACGAGTAGCTTGTACTATTAGAGATCAAGTCAGTGCAGTGCTTGCTATTACTTCTCACATTACCAACATAGTTATAAAAAAGTTTTATGGCTTCTTTACAAAATGATGGTAATATCTAGTTGCTACTTTTTTAGCTTATGCCAGAGATCTTTGCTAATCTTATGATTTTATAAAATGAGGGCATATTTGAATTTATTCCTTAGTACCAGAATTTTTTTTTTGTTTTTATTCTGTTGTAGAGTTTGTGTGTGTAAGTGAAAAGGAGGATACAGGAATGGTGAGGATGCAAGGAGTAGAGGTGGCAAAGGTGGATGAGTTTAAATACTTGGGATCAGTAGCTCAGAGTAATGGTGAGTGGAAGAAAGGTGAAAAAAAGAGTACAGGCAGGATGGAGTGGGTGGAGTGTCAGGAGTGATTTGTGACAGATGAGTACCAGTAAGAGTGAAAGGGATGGTCTACAAGAGGGTAGTGAGACCAGCTATGTTATATGAGTTGGAGACAGTGGCATTGACAAAAAGGAAGGAGTTAGAGCTGGATGTGGCAGAGTTAAAGATGTTAAGATTTGCACTGGGTATGATGAGGGTGGACAGGATTAGGAATAAGTATATTAGAGGGTCAAGCCCAGGTTGGAAGGTTTGGAGACAAAGCCAGAGAGGTACGATTACGTTGGTTTGGACATGTGCTGAGGAGGGATGCTGAATATATTGGGAAAAAGATGCCAAGGATGAAGCTACCAGGTAACAGGAAAAGAGGAAGGCCTAATATAAGGTTTATGGATGTGGTGAGAGAGGACATGCAGGTGATTGGTGTGGCAGAGCAAGCTGCAGAGGACAGGAAGAATTGGAAACAGATAATCTGCTGTGGTGACCCCTAATGGGAACAGCCGAAAGAAGATGATGATTCTGTTGTAGAGTTTGCTGATACCTTGGTTATACCACAGGCGTTTGTTCTTAAATTTTGCATTATGTGTGTACAGGAGGGGATGCACGCTTCACTGCAGTAGGTTAGATGAGAGTAAAGGTCTGTGGAATAAGTAGCTCTGTTTGTTACAGAATTCCTTAGGGTATTTTTTACATTCTATGAGGTAGTCAGAGAATGCTAGAAATTTGGCTTTGCAAAAATCCTAACTAAATTTTGGAGGGGATGCCATCTTGAGCTGGATTGTTACCAAAAATATGATGCTGGGTTGGGTCTGATTTGATTATGGAAAGGAAAACTTTGTTGTGGAACAGACTGATACTATAGAAGTAAAAAGAAGGTTAAGGAAAGTTTTTTGCCTCTGTAGTAGGAGAGGGCACTATCTGGTCATGTGCATTTGTGTTATTAAAGTTAAGGAACCAGTGTGTGTGTTTGTCTGCTGAAGAGCATGGTTGATTGTGCTGGTTTCAAACGTTAAGGACTTTGACTAGTTTAATAGGTTTTACAGTTAATGAAACTCATAGCAGGATTCTATAGCCAGCAGTTATATACAGTAATTTGATTTTTTAATTGACATTAGGTTATCTAATATTTCTAGGACGTGTTACACTGAATTTTACTAGAGTGTCTGCAGGCAGAGATGGATCATGGTCAAATGGGGCCCTAGGCAGGGTAATGGATCCTGTTCTCTCTCCCACAGCCATTCCAGCCTCCCATTATTTGGCTATTTCTCCCCAGTTAACATAAACACTGTTCAAGCATGTCAGAGTGCATACTAAATTCTTCTTCACTTCTAAAATGATTACAGATATTTGGATTTAATGTAAAACTTTTATTTCAAATTTTATGGTACATACACTGATAGCCATCTGCATAACAAAACAAGACAGTCTCACAATGACAGCTGACTTAGCATGAACAACAGTAAACCTCTCTACTCTTGAAACTCGTATTCAGAGCAAATGCATCTGGCCAGTGGCATTGTTTTCAAACCATGGGCCCCTTGCACACATTTTCAGGACCATGGCTACATGCACATGTTCTTTGGTTCACCTTCATGATTCTACTAAATTCTATTCCTTTTATAACACAGTACCACTTGATACCGTATGTTTAAAATTTGTAGTTGTGAACATTTTCCCTGTAATAATGAAAACAGAACATATGAACCAACAATGACAGATCCACCTATTTCAATACATTCCAGCCATAAAAGGCCATTCAAACGTTTGTCTTTACAATTCACCAATATCAGTCAATATGCACAATCTTCTAATGAAGAGGTTGCTGCTGGCAAACAACTTTGCATTTTAGTGTTTCATCTACAAATTCACTGCTCATGAGCCTTGAAGAATAAATTGCCTATGTTACATTAACAAAAATATGGTGTGCTGGCAATACTGGAATAGGGAATGGTTGGCAACATGTTACTAGGCATCTCATCCAGAGGAGGACACAGTCAGTATAACCACCCCTACCCCCCCTCAAGCTGCATAATAGTGTCAGCATCAATTTACCTGTTTTGGGAAGAGAAGCCACAAACTTCTACACCAAAAGCAAGTGTGGGACCTCTTTTACCATTTAAGCTGAACATCATAGCTTTGAAATTCTTGACTGACACTATTAGACTGTAATCCTTGGTGATTAAGAAAAAATGCATTGTATAGAATAGCTAGTCAGGTACCAAACAGAATATGAGATTGATTGTAAAAGTGCTTCCACTTTTTTCAAGCATTAGAAAGAGTGGCATGTTGTAAATCTGAACAAAAAAAGCCCAAGGCTGTGCAGTGCCTGAATTTAAACTTGCAATTGAAAATGGTCTGCCAATCCAGGTGCACAGAAAGGACTGGAGCAGCATACTTAAGCTAACATACATTGCAATGGTTGTTACCTCCTGTCTTACAACAGCACTTAGTAACAAAAGTTCCAAGTGAAAATTTACCATTAATGTCTCCAGGCAGAGGTTACATCTTGAAGCCTGCTTACACCAATGAGTCATTGTGAGATGCTTACGAGTTTTGAGAATGTCTATATACAGTAATCTATATCCAGAACTTTTGAAACAGTGGCAGATATTGAATCTCGAGTTAAGGTTTAATTATATAAAGCTCTTGATTTAGTTTTTTAGACTTATGGAAGCATCACTCCTTGCTGAGATTGTGGCTGATAATGAGAAGTTGAATCCTTTCTTCGTAACTATGGCTTGTAAACAGAAGGTAAATAGTTTACTTTTTGATGTGCAGTGGCTGCTTATGAGGGAAGGTTGCAGGAAGTGAAACTTAAAAGTTGTTGAGAGATTCAGTGAACTTTAAAGAAGATAGAGTGTTTTCTTAGCTGAGAAATGATGATTCTTCTCATCGAGCACATCCACTGAATGGATGGAACAGGTGTTCTAGCAGCAGCTAAAGTGGTCCAAAAGCTGGAATGACCATCTTAACATCGGTAAGCTTACCTTTGTCTGTTTCTAATAATGTAAAAAGTAATGAGGATGTTTTATCTAAGAACTGTGTTGCTCCTCCGAATCATCATCTACTAATACCTTGAATGTGTCACTGAGGGATGCTGCATTAGGCAGTAGTACGAATACTGATATGAAGAAACCCTCTCCTTTTTTTAGACCTACAGTTGTGAGAACTGGTCAAAGGCTGGAGAAAAGGGACCGCTCCAGAAGTGGCAATGGCAAGGGGCGAAAGAGGACACAGGGACTGGGTCCAGCTAAAGCTAGGCCCATCTTTCTGGTGGAAATTTCCTTGGCCTTAATTTTCAATATCTCCTCCCTTACTTTGACTGATGTACAACTTAGAGTCTTAAATAAAGGGTCTCATTCATACCAGCTAAGAGTTCTGTGCTGAGTGACATTCTGACTGACTTGAGACACTTTGTCAGGAATAGATCTCTGAAAGCCCTTTATGGTAACGTACCATTTCTAGGTACATCTTTTAGGAAACCTAGCCAGTTTGCCCCTGTGGACACCATTAGTGGAAGCATTTTTGAGAATTTCTAAACGTGACATCAGAGAGGCCTTAGGCCGTAAACATAGGAGGTCCTTCTATAATCTAACTGACTCAGAGTTCCATACTCTGCATGAGCTGATGCTGTTAGAACAGCTGCAAATTTGACCAGCAGACAAAGTTGGAGGAATTGCATTAATGAACACTGAGAAATATATGGACAGTATGGTTTGCATGCAAAATGATACCTCTACCTATAGTAAGCTTTGTCCAGCTGATGTTTACAATTTGATTGAACATGTGCAGACTGTTATACATGAACTGCTCATGGAGGGTACTTTAGGCAAGGACCTCTATGAATACTTTTCAATCTAGTTTCCTACTGTATCAGTTGTATATGGCCTTCCCAAGGTGCACAAATCTCTCAATGACCCATCTGTGAGATCTGTTGTGTCTGGTTGAGGGTGGGTCACTGAGCCACTATACATCATGATTGAAAAGAAGCTATGTCCTGTGGTTGACAATATCAGCAGCATCTTAAGGGACACTAGACATTCTTTAACTATGTTATTTGAATGGGCTGATGATTTTGAGGGAACAGATTACACATTTGTCACCATGAATGTTATGTCACTGTTCACAGTGATTCCTAACTGTGATGGCATTGATTTTGTTAGATCTATTCAGTTTAAGTATTTAGGATATGGCCATTCACAAATTAATTTGCTTTGTGTCCTACTTGATGTGATTTTACACCATAATGTTTTTGTTTTTAATGACCAGTTTTATTTACAGAATGTGGGGGTAGCTATGGGCATAGTGTGTGCCAACAGCTATGCCAAATTAGTTATGCCTTACTGAGACTCTGTGTATATGCTAAATGACAGTAACATATGTTGAATGACAGTAACGTCTACTATAGATTTGTTCCTTTCTATGTTTGTTGCTTTTTTTGTGGATGATATCATCTTTATTTGGAGAGGCTTGTTGACCCTTCTTCATGACTTTGTAGAATACTTACACAGCACTTCTGATTTTTTAAGGCTTACAATGCAACATTTGCAGACCAGTACTAACTTTTTGGATGTTTGTGCTAGCAAGATGAATGAAAGTCTGATCACATCATTGTACAGGAAGCCATGTAAAAAAGTAAATGTTCTACAGAGAGAAAGTATGCACCCTATGTTATGTGTTGAAGGGTTAGTTTACAGGCTTGACAGACTGAATAAGGATGGCAATGTTATGTTACAATCCAGAATTTTTTTAAGAGGTTACTCTGAGAAAGAGATAGATATGGCACAGAATGAGGTACTCAGCCATAGGGGAGATTCTGCCGACCCTACATCTCTACTAGGAGTGAAGTTGTGCGTTCTACATCGAATGTGGATAACAAAGTCAGACTTTGCTTGACTTACTCAAATGATGTCAAATTAGTTTGTGATGTGGTTAAAAGAAACTGGCACATTCTTACCACTAATGAGAAGTTTATGGGACTTCTTGGTGAGACATCTAGTTTTACCTTTAAGAACAATAAATCTCTTAAAAAGCTATTATGTTACAAGCCTCTTACCAGTAAGGGATGTGTAACTTCAGATAGGAAAGGGACTTTTCCCTCTAGGTCTTCTAACATGTGTAAATATATTAATAGTATTAGCAGTTATGAGAATGTTCCAGCTGGTCATACTTATTATTTTAACTTTTATGCAGACTGCAAGAGTACAGATCTTGTTTACCTTACTACTTCTAAAGTATGTGGCTACTACTATGTAGGGAGGACTAATAGGACATTAAGACAGGATACTTGAACATAACAATGATGTTCTGTAAAAAAAGATACCAGGAATGCTCTAGCAAAGCATGTTTTAGCAAATACTTCCACTCATTTTTTGTCTTCTCGGTGTTAGAGTTTGTTACAACCAACATTAGAGGTGGTGACATCAGAACAAGAACTGAGTGCCTAGAAAACAAATGGATTTTAGAGTTACAAGCCGATTGCTACAGAGGTGTAAATGGCACTGTACCTTTAAAACCTGTTCTGAGGTCAAGGGGCCTACATCATTGAAGTCTGCTATAGTGTATTTAAATTCTGCTTAGTTAGTCGATCTGATGAAGTGCCTGTGACTGGCATGAAAGCTCTTACCTTTTAGTTTTTATTTTGTTGGTTGCTTTAATAAAGTGACTGAGTTATATTCTGCTGTGCTGATTGGACTCTCTGTTCACTACAAGTTGGGATTTTCTGGTTTGATTCAGTTGCATTTCTGGGTATTTTGTGTTGATTTTTACAAGTCTAAAATAGCTGGAACTAAAGCTAATTTCATAGTTTTGTTTTCCAGCGTTTATTCCCTTTGTCCAGTCAATGACATGGACTCCATCAAACTGTTGTCATAAACATGTTTACCAATCCATTTGTCAAACTTATTTTATTTTGGGTTATGTTACCATATGCCCTTATTGAATGCTCAGAGATGTGGTATCATTTGAATAAAACAGTGTCCTTTTCGTGTTTGCTCTGAAGGTCACATTTTTGTGTCCATGTGTTTTATAATTAGTTTATTTTTGAATATCAAAACTAATTCTCACTACTTTATCATTATAAATGCTACATGCTGATATACACTTGCCTCAGAAAATGTCTCGATTGAATAGAAAATATGTTAAGCTTTTCAAGTGCTGGATTACATTTTGGCTGTTCTGTTCTGGAAATGAGTTTAGTTAGTTTCTGTTGAGCAATCTCCAATTTACTAATTTCATTCTGAGAATTTGTAAAGAAACTAGAAACATATTCCAGACATGTCAAATAAAAATTGTATAATTTTATCACTATATCTTCAGCATGACAGACATAGTTTAAATAGGTTCTGCAATATGAACATTAAATGAAAAAGTAGCGGTGATAGTAATTCATATATATTTATATGTTATGCTGGGTTGTAGACTGTATTATGCAGCATAACCTGTCATCCAAAAAAAAAAAATGATCAGGGCCATGGCCAAGATGGTGAGCAGTTAACAGTACTGATTTTAGCTCTGCTTCTACTAAAAATAAATCAAATAGAACATTACAAAACTTGGTGGATTTATTGTTGCACATCTGCTGAAAGACTTAAAAACTAACAAGATCAAAACTCTTTTAATTGTTTTTTCCTGTCAAGAAAACTAGAAAGAAGTAATTGTATCAGAATTAGCCACTCAGCCCAGTGTACAGGACAGTACTATGAAAAAAGATATACGAAGTAAGATCAGTGAATTATCTGTAAAGATGGATAAATTAGAAAGCAAAATGGGCAATTTTAAAGTGGAATGTAAAAAAACAAGTGGAAGTGCTGAGTGAATCTCTTAACATAATCATCATCAGCCCCCTTTTTCCCATTTTTCTGCATGGAGTCGGGGTATCGTGTTAACTGTTGCCAACTCCCTCGATTCAGTGCCACTCCCCTACCTTCTTTAACACTCATGTATGACTGATCTGAGATCTTCTTTCACACAATTCATCTACCTGTTTGCTGGACATCCTCACTTCCTCTTAACTTCTTCCTGTCTGTCCAAAATCTTCCTCACCAGATTGTCTTCTGCTTTTTTGCACGCCCAAACCACCATAATCTGTTCTCTCTGATCTTTTCTGAAATTGGAGCAACTTTGGCTTCCACTTCTATGTCCTCATTTCTTCATCTTTTCCACAGTGTGAGTCCTACCACCCTTCTCAGGCACTTCATCTCCATCACTCTACCTTCCCCATCTGCTCTGCCTTTACTGCCCAGGTTTCTTTACCATACAGTAGTACTGGTCGCACTGTTGCCTTTTGCACCTTACTTTTCAGCTTCTTTAGCATTGTTCTGTCATAGACTATACCTGACACTCTATGCCATTTGGCTGAAGCCCCTCTAATTCTAGCTTTGACCTCTTCATTCAGACTCCCTTCTCCTCAACCACCCCTCCCAGATACTTGAAGCTGTTTACTATTCCACTATCTTCCCTTCTATCTCTACTCTCAGCTTCTTCTGATTTCCCAAATTTGCTGCCATTACCATGGTCTTATCTGTGTTTACTTTCATTCTATGTGCCTTAAGTTTTGCATTCCATTCTCCTATAATTTGCAGAAGTTTTTGCTCAGAGACTGCCTGTAATGCCACATCATCTGGATACAGCAACTTTGTTGATCTCTCCCCTTCAACCTGTGTTCTAATGTAGTCCCTCATCAATATGAGCAGCAGTGGACTCAGAGATGAACCCTGATGTACTCCCACTCCCACTGGGAACCACTCTGTGAGGCTGAACACTGTCTATACTTGAGTCAATGTGCCCTTGTACATGGTCTACACTAATTTTACCAGTATTTCTGGGACTTCAAACCACCACAGCACTGCCCAGATCAGCTTTCTTGGGATCTTTACATATGCCTTCTCCAAGTCTAGTGTTGCCCAGTTGGACTCTCTCCTCATCTCTAACTTCTTCTCAAGTATCTGTCTCACTGCAAACATCTGGTCAGTCGTACTACATCCTGATCTGAATCCAAACTGCTCATCTCCCATCTTATGTTCTGCATATCCATTTATCAATCACACTCTGCAGAACTTTCATGCAATGTGCTAGGAGTTTGATGTCTCTGTACTGCCCACAGTTGTGAATGTCCCTTTGTTCTTGTACAGTGGCATGAGTATGCTTATTCTCCAGTCATCTGGAATATGTCTTTCTCTCCACACTGCTATGAGTACCCTCAGGAGTCACTTCTCCCCTATCTCACCCAGCATCTTTATCATATCTGCTGTGACCTCATCTGTACCTGCTGTTTTCCCTGACTTCATTTTCCTTAGTGCTGGTCTTACTTCATCTAGGGTGGGCTCCTCTTCTTCACTGATCCTATGCTGTTTCTGGGGCAGTACAACTTCTGCAGGGTTTTCTATATTCAGAAGCTGCTGGAAATACACCTTCAATCTGCCTTTGATATCCTGTGGACTGATGAGCAGGTTGCTGCTGGCATCCCATATGAAGAGTGTCTGACTATCTTCTTTATCTTTCTGTCTTTGAAACAAAAAAGTCCAAAAAACACAAAATCCAAGAAAATGCTCAGCAAACGGATTCCTCTTCAAAAATATTTATTGCAGATAATCCAAATCTCATGGAAAGCAAACAAAAACTCCACCACTTGAGGATTAAGCCACCATAAGCGCTTTCATCCCCAAAAGTACACATTAACATGGAACTTCATCAGATGGCACAAAAAGACATCATATCCTTTAAATACATTTGTTGTGTGACATCACTTCCCCCAGGAAGACAGATAAAGAAAATAACCACAACTCATGCATTTTAAAAGTCAGCAATTATGAATAATCAGACCATAAAAATATATATGTGTATATATATATATATATATATATATATATATATATATGCATCCTATAAAGCAACATTTTTAAAAGTATATGTTAAAAATGTATAATAGAAAGTAAAAATAAAAAAATAAAAAGTTAATAAAAAATACATCCTACAAGCAACATGTATAGCACTACCATTTAAAACAGCTCTGTGCCTTGCATTTGCTCCAATACAATCAGCAAACCCAGCAGGGAAAACCAGAATAGAAAACCTATGTTAATCATCTATGCAGTGCTTTTAGTTTTAGTAAACTAGAAATAGAAACACTGTCATTGAGACCCGGCCAGCATGTCCTGTGGACTGATGAGCAGGTTGTTGCTGGCATCCCTTATGAAGAGTGTCTGACTATCTTCTTTATCTTTCTGTCTTTGCCTTGCAACCTGATGTAGTTTCTTTGTGCCTCTTACTGAGTCACTTTCCAGAAGTTGGTAGAGTGCCTCCGATGCCCTACTCTTCACTATTGCAACTTCTTTCTTAGCTTCTTTGTTAGCCAACCAGTAGTCCTTCCTAGCCTGGTCAGTCTTTTCTATCTCTCACTTCTTCCTGCACTCCTCCTTTCTTTTAATGACTTCTTGGACTTCTGCATTCCACCACCAGCTTTCCTTATATACTTTATTTCCATACCTGGCTCGGCCACATATCTTTTCTGTAGTCCTAACACATGCTGTTCTTAGGCACTGCCATTCTTGCTCAACTCCACCTATTTCCTCCATTTCTTGGAGTGCTAGATCCCTAAATAATTCCTTGAAATGCTGTACATTCTCTCCAGTCAACTTCTTAGACAACAATCATCACAAATCTCGATACAGAAGAGGCAATGCTTGATTTTCATGGAAGATTACTTGAAAATGAGAACACCGCATTTCTTCTGAAACAAAAAAAACTTGATCTGGGAAAAAAAGATTTAGAGAACAGATCTAGAAGGAATAACATCAGAATTTACAGGATTCCTGAAAAGAGGAGGGAGACAGTATGATTCAATTCCTTAATACCTGGCTGGCTAAAACTTTGAGCTTTCCTAAAGCTTTTTCCTTTGCCATTGAAAGGGCACACAGATCACTTTCTAACTCATCTTTAAAAAAACACCTTCACCAAGGTCAGTGATTATAAGATTTTTTTCATGTCAAGATAAGGATTTAGTCTTAAAAGGTGAATGGACTAATTATCTAGTTAAAATTAAAGAAAATACTATAGGATTTGACAATGACTATTCAACATTAGTGATGTCAAAGAGAAAAGCATGTGTTCCACTTGTTAAAAGCTTAAAGAAAAGCAATATTAAAGCACAGATCTTGTTTCCAGCAAAACTAAGAATTTACCTTCCAGAAGGAAGATTTTTAACACCTATAAACATACAATAGACATTATACAGAAAAACAAAAGCCTAGAAGAAATACAAAAGGAATGGACTAGAATATATCAATTTCTTTCAAAGGAGATGCATCAAGAAATATTATTAAAACACAAAAATGGTAAAAAAAAATCAAGGACAAATGAAAATAAATGCAATCGCTGGTTAATAAATTTTTATCAATTTAAGGAATTGCTTGAATATTTATGAGCAGGTATTGAAAATTACTTTCTTACAAGGTAAATCATTTATTTCATTCTTTCCCTACTTTAAATGGTTACTAGTTCCTTTTTTAAAATGTCAGAGCTTGACTATAAAATGAAAGCCACTTATTTTCATTCAGAGTTTAAAAGATTAATCTATTTATTTTATTAAAATTTTATCATTATTATGATGAAAGTATGTTAGGTGACACAATTTCTGATATCTTGGAATAGTTGAGTAATGTACTATTAAATATAATACAAGCTGCAATAAATGACACTAAATAGTAATGTTAAGTTACATTCTGGGTTCTTAAAATGGTCCAGTAATGTTCTATTGATAGTATACTTGACATGCAATAGCAACCAAGAAAGACATGCTGTGTTATAAACAGAGTATAAAATATATACCCCAGAGTCACTATCCTTCCATGCAGGACTCGTTTAGTCCTGCACAGAAGTGGCTATTTAGGAGCAGAATGGCAGTGTGCCATGCATATTAATGAAGGTGTGCTGCCTGAGCTCCTAAACATACACGGAGTGTGTACGAGTCCAGGGGGTGTGTTTGAGAGCAGAGCTCTCTGAATATACATGCCCCTGCAATGAAGAACAGCAGAGTATGAATAAAAGAATGAGCAAGACCACTCATAGGTGTTCGCATACCCCCAGCAACATCCCCCCACATTTACAAGAGCAATAGTTAAAACATTAAATATAAAGATTTTTTTTTTTATGAAACAGAATAAATTTAACCATAGGTGCACTGGTTTGTCCATCACTTAGCTACGGTCAATGGAGCTTAAATGCACAAGAGGATAAAAAGCAGGATATACGCAAATGAAGCAGTACACCAATAGTGTAGTGGGCAGAGCATTCGCCTTACGAGCAGTCATTCCGAGTCTGAGTCCCACTCCAGTACAGTCCATTTTCCATGTCAAATCACTGTATGATCAATTTATTTTGTTGCATAACCTATGATAACTTACATTTATAACATGTATATATTTATAACATATATTTGTGAACTGGAGTACTGCATTAAATGCAGATGTGAGGTGCCAGTATCATAATGTTGCAAAGTCCACAGATAATCACAAGTGCCCCATACAGTATATGTACACAAGAATCAGGGATACAAATGGAAGGCAAAATGTGTAATGAATGATAACTCTATACAGTTTCCAAATCCACCACCTTCCCAAGAAACATTAGACATCACTGTCTAAATTAGTGCGGTGGTAAACGGGAGTAAGCACTAGTAAGCAAGTGTAAGCACTATTAAGCAGTAGTAAGTGAATTTAAGCCCATTTGTGCAGGGGTAAGCAATGCAGACATGGGTTAAGCAATATAGAAGCTAACTCTCTGTAAGCATATCTAACTGGAGGTTAGCATATTTAACTGGAGATTAGCATTGCTTACCTGCACGCAAACCCGCTTACAATTTCTTAAAAGTGCCTTAAGCACTCTGTATGCATCAGCCACTATTCTGGTCAGAAACAAAATAAACAGCCTTTGCAGGTCTTGAATCCAGGAACCTGTACACTATAGTCACAGTAGTTAACCACAAAGCCATCACAGCAGTACATAAGATTGAGGTATCACAAAACATATCCTCACTACAGGAAATTCAAACTGAACATGTGAAAGGAATCTATATACAATCTTATGTTGTATAACCTACTACATAACATATATTTGTGAACTGGAGTACTGCATTAAGCCCAGATGTGAGGTGTCATTGTAATAAAGTGTTGAAATCCCCTAATAAACACAAGGATCCCATACAGTATATGTACACATGAAGTATGGATACCAAACACATATATAACATGTAATGAATAATAAATCAATGCCACAATGCAAATATTAAGCAATGCTAAGCATTGCACAGCCCAGCTTAGTAGGTGAAAGCAATGTGTAGGCCATCTAACTCAGTCTGCCCATTGGTATACCCCTTTAATCAATGCCAAGTTTAGGTAAGCAGTTTTGCCCATAGCTTAGTCTTTTCAAAACCATCCAATCATGACAAAGTGTTGGAAACCAGCCCTATTTAAACCAAACAGTCAGGAATACATCTCATAACTGGTTGCAGCTTCTCCTTGTAGGCACTATGTCTGGAATGGTAGTGGGTATGCGCTTTCGGGTGCAGCGTTGGGGCATCCAGGAGTCCAGAGTCATGGCAGGACTCCTTGTGAAAGACTATGACATGAAACTGCTGGAGGGCTGGTACCAGGACTCCCAATACAAAGCAGAAGCCTGGGACCTTCTCATCCATGACCTCAGCACTGCCACTGGCATACCCCAAACTGGTGAGCAGGTCAGGCATCACTATGCTGACCTGAAGTGGCAAAAGGGGGATCTCTTGGATTAGTTGTTCCAAGAGACTAGGAGGATAGGGGATGTCCCAGCCATGGGTCTATCAGTCCACAATTTGTTTAATAATTGCCAGCTCATGTATATTATGGATAGTTATGGCTAAATATTCCTCATGTCTTTCACAGCGACAAGGGAGCAGGCTATGAACCAGTAGGCCCATGGATGTCAATTGGAGTGGTTGTGAAGCGAGGCAGGTTAGTAATACTCTTGCATGTACTGTCATAGGAAACAAATCTAAAAGTAGTAGTAAGTTAATTACCTGTATAAAACCTGTATTGTTTAAGGCATGTACTGCATACACCATGGAATATGGCAGGAAGAGTCTCATATAGGTTGTATGTAAATAAAAGCATAATAACCTGACAATAAAGGTCTAACTGCTGGACTGCATGTGTTTACTCTGGTATTATATGGTAATGTAGATTTGCAATAACTTAATAGTACTGTTGTATTAAGCACCATTACCCACACTGTGCTACATAAATAAAATGTGTAGGAATGTCTGTATATGACTGGTGTAATCACATGAGGTCATATAGTACAACTGAGAAAGACATAGACAGAAAACAGTGAAAAGACAGACAACAAAATCCAAATAGCACACTCAACTGAGACATGAACTGTTGTATTTTTAGCACACACAGCCATGGTTCGAATCCTGGGAATGATAGTATGCTGCATACAGAATCATACCCCACAACTGTACAGATATGTCCAGAATGTCCAGTAAATCAGCCCATATCTTCTGCCTGTAACCCTGTCCCCCTGGGAAATCAATGGGATCATCCCAGACATTCAGGCAGCAAACAAGAAATACAACTGATTGTCAGATATCTATGAGAACAAACCTGTCACTCTAGCAACTCCCCAAAATGTTTTGAGAGTAATAAGCAAAGTATGTCCCACCTACACCCCCATGTTGTCAATCTGTGACCAGAGTGTGTACAGTAACACAGTGAGATGTATGTGCATAATACTAATGTGGAATCTGGTAATTTGTGTGGCAATATTCAGGTAGTGCTGACAAACATTACTCCCACAGGTCTGTCAGATACGAACACTGTGCCTAGAAATAAAAGATTGATATCCTGTACTGGTACTGTGTACACTGGTATTGTATGGCATTGTTAGTGTTGCAGTTACTCTGAATAATAAGGTATCACTCATCACTGTCACCCACACTGTGCTACATAATATAACTGTCTAGGACATCCTGTATAAGAGTTTTGTAATATAAGGTCAGAATGTAAAATCACAGGAGAATTATAGAAAGAAATCAGGTAAGAGATACACAGCAATATCTATACAGCACACACAACTGTGATGGACAGTGTTTTATTTTTAGCAGACACAGCTATGGTCCAAATCCTGGGAGTGGTAGTAAGCTGTATGCAGAATCATACCCCACAAGTGTACAGAAATGTCCAGAATGTCCAGTAAATTGGCCCATATATGCCGGCTGTCACCCTGTCCCCCTGGCATATCAGTGTGCTAATCTGTGACATATAGTCAGTATTTCACATCATATAACTGACTGTCAGGCCTGTACATATTTGGAAAATGTCAATGAAAACAAACCTGTCATTGTACAATTCACTAAAGGTTTAAGAGGACAATAGTCAAAATATGTCCCAGTTCACCTGCATGTGGTCAAGACATGCTCAGAGTCTGTGCAAAAAGAGATGGACAGGTATATGCATAACATCAACCTGGAATCTGGAAGTATGTGTAGAAACAGTTAGTTAGTGTTAACAATTCCTCCACAGGTATACCAGGTAAGAGGTGTATACTGCAGCTAAAACCAGTTCATGTATATAGCTGTTGACAGCCATACCGCTGTCCAAACTAAGGCAATATGGTAGTGTACTATTACTTGTAAGATACAGATAAAAGCACTGACTAGGAAAGTAATGCAAACTACAGGAATATACTAGTTAATTGACATCTTTCTCTCCCCCCACCGTATATCTGCAACAATAAACTAAATACACAACTCAATTTGTATGTGTTGATTTAACTCTAATGTTGGGACATATGTCCTATTGTTCGATAATTATTGAAATCTGTTTCTGTGCATGTGCTATGTTAAAATACTCCTACATTGGTGGCGTAGTTCCATCAATGTACCTGCATGCTGTTGTAATTACCACTGTGGTCCCATATATGCATGGCTTCCATTTGTATACAAATGTTCCATATCTGGCATTTGGGTTAATGGGAATATCTATGCATGCTGTTATACCTAATCCTGGAATGTGTTGACTATTACCAAGCCACATATGTTGATAAAACTTAAACACCATTCCACGTATGGGAATGTGGGTCCTAGAAGACCCAACTGTCCCAACTCAGCTGGCCATGTCACTGAGCATCAGCATGTCTGGGGCCCAACCCAGGGCCTCCTCATCCATTGGTCCTGCACCACTTTTGGGTTGAACCACCTCAGGGGATGGGAATCACTCCACTGGGAGCGGACAGGAACCTGTCACCCATCGCCAGTTCTAGGTCATGGTTCATAGCAAGCTCAACAGGGAGATTGAAGATCTGCTATGACAGCTTAAGGGCCATGTGTCACGACTAGAGGGTCGACCTGGCTCTCTGACTCAATCCCCAGCACAGACACCTTTGGGGCTATGAAAGTGCATTGGTG